>NW_027464171.1:0-143953 GCF_050947455.1 Rhinoderma darwinii | reverse complement strand
GTATCAGACAAGTTGTTTTTTTTTAAAAATGCACCAAAGGTCAAATCATAAAGCCTAAAATATTTCTACATCAAAATGTAAACCTAAAATCGCGTCAAAAAATGCACTATTAGGTTACCTGCGGTTTTTATGTGGATTTTCTGCACCAAATTATGCAACGTGTGCATGTAGCCTTAGGGTTGTAAGGAATAAACAGTTAAAGGGGTATATCCTCAGAAAAAGTGTGGTTGAACAGCAGCACACATCTCCCAAATTTCAATCAATAGATTTGTTTATTGGTCAAACATCCAGTAAAAAATGGCAAAGTTTAGACCCGTGACAAGTGGAGGGTCTTTCTCAAGCCTAACAATATGTCTAACAGTGTGAGGTAAGTATACAACATCACATGGTACAATTAATCCTATCAAGACATTAGTACGTCATAGGGAAACTCACACAGGTGTATAATTACATGCATAGCATTGTTCTCATATAAAAGTGTTGTGAGACAGTGACAGGTAAATTCATTGAGGGAAGGTACATTTCCCCTAGAATCCTGTCATATGTATCCTAGGCTCCAGGGAATGAGTAGTTTTTGCAATCGAAAGCTCTAGCTTTCCAATCTCGGCTTAAGGAAAAGACGGAAAAAGGGCCTGGAGTTGGATTGGGGAAGAGCAGGGCGGGTTCCCCAATCCCTAGTCCATCTCTGTTTGTAGGACAAGGCTGCTGCTCAATTAGCTGCACCTGCAGCCTGTATATAAAAAGGTGCAGACACAGTGTGTGTGAGTCTCACCCCTGACTCAGACCGGAGACTACTAAGTCTGGAGTAGCCTGTAGTCTATGTGAGTAAAGACCTGTGTTACTTTGTGTCCAGTGCCTGGTAGGAAGGGCTCGTGGCAGCCAGTCTAAAAAACACTATCTTGGACTTCTCTGCATGTTTCCCAGGCGAGCAATTGGCAGCATGTTCAGAACCATGTTTCTGTGAATAACTCCTGAACCGTAAGTCCTAGACGCTCGCTCTTGGCTGCATTCGATTCAGCTCGTGGCAGCCAGTCTAAAAAACACTATCTTGGACTTCTCTGCATGTTTCCCAGGCGAGCAATTGGCAGCATGTTCAGAACCATGTTTCTGTGAATAACTCCTGAACCGTAAGTCCTAGACGCTCGCTCTTGGCTGCATTCGATTCAGCTCGTGGCAGCCAGTCTAAAAAACACTATCTTGGACTTCTCTGCATGTTTCCCAGGCGAGAAATTGGCAGCATGTTCAGAACCATGTTTCTGTGAATAACTCCTGAACCGTAAGTCCCAGACGCTCGCTCTTGGCTGCATTCGATTCAGCTCGTGGCAGCCAGTCTAAAAAACACTATCTTGGACTTCTCTGCATGTTCCTAAGGCAAATGTTTCTAAAACTAATTCTTGAACCGTAAGTCCTAGACGCTCGATCTTGGCGGCATTCGTCTCAGCGCCTGGCAATTAGTATAGGAGCACTGTGTTTGACTTCTCTGGATGTTTCCCAGGCGAGTTATTGACAAGTAAATCCTAGACGCTCGATCTTGGTTATTTTCGCTTTCGCGGCTGGCAGTAAAAGAACCATGTTTCTGTGAATAACTCCTGAACCGTAAGTCCTAGACGCTCGCTCTTGGCTGCATTCGATTCAGCTCGTGGCAGCCAGTCTAAAAAACACTATCTTGGACTTCTCTGCATGTTTCCCAGGCGAGCAATTGGCAGCATGTTCAGAACCATGTTTCTGTGAATAACTCCTGAACCGTAAGTCCTAGGCGCTCGCTCTTGGCTGCATTCGATTCAGCTCGTGGCAGCCAGTCTAAAAAACACTATCTTGGACTTCTCTGCATGTTTCCCAGGCGAGAAATTGGCAGCATGTTCAGAACCATGTTTCTGTGAATAACTCCTGAACCGTAAGTCCTAGACGCTCGCTCTTGGCTGCATTCGATTCAGCTCGTGGCAGCCAGTCTAAAAAACACTATCTTGGACTTCTCTGCATGTTTCCCAGGCGAGAAATTGGCAGCATGTTCAGAACCATGTTTCTGTGAATAACTCCTGAACCGTAAGTCCTAGACGCTCGCTCTTGGCTGCATTCGATTCAGCTCGTGGCAGCCAGTCTAAAAAACACTATCTTGGACTTCTCTGCATGTGTCCCAGGCGAGAAATTGGCAGCATGTTCAGAACCATGTTTCTGTGAATAACTCCTGAACCGTATGTCCTAGACGCTCGCTCTTGGCTGCATTCGATTCAGCTCGTGGCAGCCAGTCTAAAAAACACTATCTTGGACTTCTCTGCATGTTTCCCAGGCGAGCAATTGGCAGCATGTTCAGAACCATGTTTCTGTGAATAACTCCTGAACCGTAAGTCCTAGACGCTCGCTCTTGGCTGCATTCGATTCAGCTCGTGGCAGCCAGTCTAAAAAACACTATCTTGGACTTCTCTGCATGTTTCCCAGGCGAGAAATTGGCAGCATGTTCAGAACCATGTTTCTGTGAATAACTCCTGAACCGTAAGTCCTAGACGCTCGATCTTGGCGGCATTCGTCTCAGCGCCTGGCAATTAGTATAGGAGCACTGTGTTTGACTTCTCTGGATGTTTCCCAGGCGAGTTATTGACAAGTAAATCCTAGACGCTCGATCTTGGTTATTTTCGCTTTCGCGGCTGGCAGTAAAAGAACCATGTTTCTGTGAATAACTCCTGAACCGTAAGTCCTAGACGCTCGATCTTGGCGGCATTCGTCTCAGCGCCTGGCAATTAGTATAGGAGCACTGTGTTTGACTTCTCTGGATGTTTCCCAGGCGAGTTATTGACAAGTAAATCCTAGACGCTCGATCTTGGTTATTTTCGCTTTCGCGGCTGGCAGTAAAAGAACCATGTTTCTGTGAATAACTCCTGAACCGTAAGTCCTAGACGCTCGCTCTTGGCTGCATTCGATTCAGCTCGTGGCAGCCAGTCTAAAAAACACTATCTTGGACTTCTCTGCATGTTTCCCAGGCGAGAAATTGGCAGCATGTTCAGAACCATGTTTCTGTGAATAACTCCTGAACCGTAAGTCCTAGACGCTCGATCTTGGCGGCATTCGTCTCAGCGCCTGGCAATTAGTATAGGAGCACTGTGTTTGACTTCTCTGGATGTTTCCCAGGCGAGTTATTGACAAGTAAATCCTAGACGCTCGATCTTGGTTATTTTCGCTTTCGCGGCTGGCAGTAAAAGAACCATGTTTCTGTGAATAACTCCTGAACCGTAAGTCCTAGACGCTCGCTCTTGGCTGCATTCGATTCAGCTCGTGGCAGCCAGTCTAAAAAACACTATCTTGGACTTCTCTGCATGTTTCCCAGGCGAGCAATTGGCAGCATGTTCAGAACCATGTTTCTGTGAATAACTCCTGAACCGTAAGTCCTAGACGCTCGCTCTTGGCTGCATTCGATTCAGCTCGTGGCAGCCAGTCTAAAAAACACTATCTTGGACTTCTCTGCATGTTTCCCAGGCGAGCAATTGGCAGCATGTTCAGAACCATGTTTCTGTGAATAACTCCTGAACCGTAAGTCCTAGACGCTCGCTCTTGGCTGCATTCGATTCAGCTCGTGGCAGCCAGTCTAAAAAACACTATCTTGGACTTCTCTGCATGTTTCCCAGGCGAGCAATTGGCAGCATGTTCAGAACCATGTTTCTGTGAATAACTCCTGAACCGTAAGTCACAGACGCTCGCTCTTGGCTGCATTCGATTCAGCTCGTGGCAGCCAGTCTAAAAAACACTATCTTGGACTTCTCTGCATGTTTCCCAGGCGAGAAATTGGCAGCATGTTCAGAACCATGTTTCTGTGAATAACTCCTGAACCGTAAGTCCTAGACGCTCGCTCTTGGCTGCATTCGATTCAGCTCGTGGCAGCCAGTCTAAAAAACACTATCTTGGACTTCTCTGCATGTTTCCCAGGCGAGAAATTGGCAGCATGTTCAGAACCATGTTTCTGTGAATAACTCCTGAACCGTAAGTCCTAGACGCTCGCTCTTGGCTGCATTCGATTCAGCTCGTGGCAGCCAGTCTAAAAAACACTATCTTGGACTTCTCTGCATGTTTCCCAGGCGAGAAATTGGCAGCATGTTCAGAACCATGTTTCTGTGAATAACTCCTGAACCGTAAGTCCTAGACGCTCGCTCTTGGCTGCATTCGATTCAGCTCGTGGCAGCCAGTCTAAAAAACACTATCTTGGACTTCTCTGCATGTTTCCCAGGCGAGAAATTGGCAGCATGTTCAGAACCATGTTTCTGTGAATAACTCCTGAACCGTAAGTCCTAGACGCTCGATCTTGGCGGCATTCGTCTCAGCGCCTGGCAATTAGTATAGGAGCACTGTGTTTGACTTCTCTGGATGTTTCCCAGGCGAGTTATTGACAAGTAAATCCTAGACGCTCGATCTTGGTTATTTTCGCTTTCGCGGCTGGCAGTAAAAGAACCATGTTTCTGTGAATAACTCCTGAACCGTAAGTCCTAGACGCTCGCTCTTGGCTGCATTCGATTCAGCTCGTGGCAGCCAGTCTAAAAAACACTATCTTGGACTTCTCTGCATGTTTCCCAGACGAGAAATTGGCAGCATGTTCAGAACCATGTTTCTGTGAATAACTCCTGAACCGTAAGTCCTAGACGCTCGATCTTGGCGGCATTCGTCTCAGCGCCTGGCAATTAGTATAGGAGCACTGTGTTTGACTTCTCTGGATGTTTCCCAGGCGAGTTATTGACAAGTAAATCCTAGACGCTCGATCTTGGTTATTTTCGCTTTCGCGGCTGGCAGTAAAAGAACCATGTTTCTGTGAATAACTCCTGAACCGTAAGTCCTAGACGCTCGCTCTTGGCTGCATTCGATTCAGCTCGTGGCAGCCAGTCTAAAAAACACTATCTTGGACTTCTCTGCATGTTTCCCAGGCGAGAAATTGGCAGCATGTTCAGAACCATGTTTCTGTGAATAACTCCTGAACCGTAAGTCCTAGACGCTCGCTCTTGGCTGCATTCGATTCAGCTCGTGGCAGCCAGTCTAAAAAACACTATCTTGGACTTCTCTGCATGTTTCCCAGGCGAGCAATTGGCAGCATGTTCAGAACCATGTTTCTGTGAATAACTCCTGAACCGTAAGTCCTAGACGCTCGCTCTTGGCTGCATTCGATTCAGCTCGTGGCAGCCAGTCTAAAAAACACTATCTTGGACTTCTCTGCATGTTTCCCAGGCGAGAAATTGGCAGCATGTTCAGAACCATGTTTCTGTGAATAACTCCTGAACCGTAAGTCCTAGACGCTCGCTCTTGGCTGCATTCGATTCAGCTCGTGGCAGCCAGTCTAAAAAACACTATCTTGGACTTCTCTGCATGTTCCTAAGGCAAATGTTTCTAAAGCTAATTCTTGAACCGTAAGTCCTAGACGCTCGATCTTGGCGGCATTCGTCTCAGCGCCTGGCAATTAGTATAGGAGCACTGTGTTTGACTTCTCTGGATGTTTCCCAGGCGAGTTATTGACAAGTAAATCCTAGACGCTCGATCTTGGTTATTTTCGCTTTCGCGGCTGGCAGTAAAAGAACCATGTTTCTGTGAATAACTCCTGAACCGTAAGTCCTAGACGCTCGCTCTTGGCTGCATTCGATTCAGCTCGTGGCAGCCAGTCTAAAAAACACTATCTTGGACTTCTCTGCATGTTTCCCAGGCGAGAAATTGGCAGCATGTTCAGAACCATGTTTCTGTGAATAACTCCTGAACCGTAAGTCCTAGACGCTCGATCTTGGCGGCATTCGTCTCAGCGCCTGGCAATTAGTATAGGAGCACTGTGTTTGACTTCTCTGGATGTTTCCCAGGCGAGTTATTGACAAGTAAATCCTAGACGCTCGATCTTGGTTATTTTCGCTTTCGCGGCTGGCAGTAAAAGAACCATGTTTCTGTGAATAACTCCTGAACCGTAAGTCCTAGACGCTCGCTCTTGGCTGCATTCGATTCAGCTCGTGGCAGCCAGTCTAAAAAACACTATCTTGGACTTCTCTGCATGTTTCCCAGGCGAGAAATTGGCAGCATGTTCAGAACCATGTTTCTGTGAATAACTCCTGAACCGTAAGTCCTAGACGCTCGATCTTGGCGGCATTCGTCTCAGCGCCTGGCAATTAGTATAGGAGCACTGTGTTTGACTTCTCTGGATGTTTCCCAGGCGAGTTATTGACAAGTAAATCCTAGACGCTCGATCTTGGTTATTTTCGCTTTCGCGGCTGGCAGTAAAAGAACCATGTTTCTGTGAATAACTCCTGAACCGTAAGTCCTAGACGCTCGCTCTTGGCTGCATTCGATTCAGCTCGTGGCAGCCAGTCTAAAAAACACTATCTTGGACTTCTCTGCATGTTTCCCAGGCGAGAAATTGGCAGCATGTTCAGAACCATGTTTCTGTGAATAACTCCTGAACCGTAAGTCCTAGACGCTCGCTCTTGGCTGCATTCGATTCAGCTCGTGGCAGCCAGTCTAAAAAACACTATCTTGGACTTCTCTGCATGTTTCCCAGGCGAGCAATTGGCAGCATGTTCAGAACCATGTTTCTGTGAATAACTCCTGAACCGTAAGTCCTAGACGCTCGCTCTTGGCTGCATTCGATTCAGCTCGTGGCAGCCAGTCTAAAAAACACTATCTTGGACTTCTCTGCATGTTTCCCAGGCGAGAAATTGGCAGCATGTTCAGAACCATGTTTCTGTGAATAACTCCTGAACCGTAAGTCCTAGACGCTCGATCTTGGCGGCATTCGTCTCAGCGCCTGGCAATTAGTATAGGAGCACTGTGTTTGACTTCTCTGGATGTTTCCCAGGCGAGTTATTGACAAGTAAATCCTAGACGCTCGATCTTGGTTATTTTCGCTTTCGCGGCTGGCAGTAAAAGAACCATGTTTCTGTGAATAACTCCTGAACCGTAAGTCCTAGACGCTCGCTCTTGGCTGCATTCGATTCAGCTCGTGGCAGCCAGTCTAAAAAACACTATCTTGGACTTCTCTGCATGTTTCCCAGGCGAGCAATTGGCAGCATGTTCAGAACCATGTTTCTGTGAATAACTCCTGAACCGTAAGTCCTAGACGCTCGCTCTTGGCTGCATTCGATTCAGCTCGTGGCAGCCAGTCTAAAAAACACTATCTTGGACTTCTCTGCATGTTTCCCAGGCGAGCAATTGGCAGCATGTTCAGAACCATGTTTCTGTGAATAACTCCTGAACCGTAAGTCCTAGACGCTCGCTCTTGGCTGCATTCGATTCAGCTCGTGGCAGCCAGTCTAAAAAACACTATCTTGGACTTCTCTGCATGTTTCCCAGGCGAGAAATTGGCAGCATGTTCAGAACCATGTTTCTGTGAATAACTCCTGAACCGTAAGTCCTAGACGCTCGCTCTTGGCTGCATTCGATTCAGCTCGTGGCAGCCAGTCTAAAAAACACTATCTTGGACTTCTCTGCATGTTTCCCAGACGAGAAATTGGCAGCATGTTCAGAACCATGTTTCTGTGAATAACTCCTGAACCGTAAGTCCTAGACGCTCGCTCTTGGCTGCATTCGATTCAGCTCGTGGCAGCCAGTCTAAAAAACACTATCTTGGACTTCTCTGCATGTTTCCCAGGCGAGAAATTGGCAGCATGTTCAGAACCATGTTTCTGTGAATAACTCCTGAACCGTAAGTCCTAGACGCTCGCTCTTGGCTGCATTCGATTCAGCTCGTGGCAGCCAGTCTAAAAAACACTATCTTGGACTTCTCTGCATGTTTCCCAGGCGAGAAATTGGCAGCATGTTCAGAACCATGTTTCTGTGAATAACTCCTGAACCGTAAGTCCTAGACGCTCGATCTTGGCGGCATTCGTCTCAGCGCCTGGCAATTAGTATAGGAGCACTGTGTTTGACTTCTCTGGATGTTTCCCAGGCGAGTTATTGACAAGTAAATCCTAGACGCTCGATCTTGGTTATTTTCGCTTTCGCGGCTGGCAGTAAAAGAACCATGTTTCTGTGAATAACTCCTGAACCGTAAGTCCTAGACGCTCGCTCTTGGCTGCATTCGATTCAGCTCGTGGCAGCCAGTCTAAAAAACACTATCTTGGACTTCTCTGCATGTTTCCCAGACGAGAAATTGGCAGCATGTTCAGAACCATGTTTCTGTGAATAACTCCTGAACCGTAAGTCCTAGACGCTCGATCTTGGCGGCATTCGTCTCAGCGCCTGGCAATTAGTATAGGAGCACTGTGTTTGACTTCTCTGGATGTTTCCCAGGCGAGTTATTGACAAGTAAATCCTAGACGCTCGATCTTGGTTATTTTCGCTTTCGCGGCTGGCAGTAAAAGAACCATGTTTCTGTGAATAACTCCTGAACCGTAAGTCCTAGACGCTCGCTCTTGGCTGCATTCGATTCAGCTCGTGGCAGCCAGTCTAAAAAACACTATCTTGGACTTCTCTGCATGTTTCCCAGGCGAGAAATTGGCAGCATGTTCAGAACCATGTTTCTGTGAATAACTCCTGAACCGTAAGTCCTAGACGCTCGCTCTTGGCTGCATTCGATTCAGCTCGTGGCAGCCAGTCTAAAAAACACTATCTTGGACTTCTCTGCATGTTTCCCAGGCGAGCAATTGGCAGCATGTTCAGAACCATGTTTCTGTGAATAACTCCTGAACCGTAAGTCCTAGACGCTCGCTCTTGGCTGCATTCGATTCAGCTCGTGGCAGCCAGTCTAAAAAACACTATCTTGGACTTCTCTGCATGTTTCCCAGGCGAGAAATTGGCAGCATGTTCAGAACCATGTTTCTGTGAATAACTCCTGAACCGTAAGTCCTAGACGCTCGCTCTTGGCTGCATTCGATTCAGCTCGTGGCAGCCAGTCTAAAAAACACTATCTTGGACTTCTCTGCATGTTTCCCAGGCGAGAAATTGGCAGCATGTTCAGAACCATGTTTCTGTGAATAACTCCTGAACCGTAAGTCACAGACGCTCGCTCTTGGCTGCATTCGATTCAGCTCGTGGCAGCCAGTCTAAAAAACACTATCTTGGACTTCTCTGCATGTTCCTAAGGCAAATGTTTCTAAAGCTAATTCTTGAACCGTAAGTCCTAGACGCTCGATCTTGGCGGCATTCGTCTCAGCGCCTGGCAATTAGTATAGGAGCACTGTGTTTGACTTCTCTGGATGTTTCCCAGGCGAGTTATTGACAAGTAAATCCTAGACGCTCGATCTTGGTTATTTTCGCTTTCGCGGCTGGCAGTAAAAGAACCATGTTTCTGTGAATAACTCCTGAACCGTAAGTCCTAGACGCTCGCTCTTGGCTGCATTCGATTCAGCTCGTGGCAGCCAGTCTAAAAAACACTATCTTGGACTTCTCTGCATGTTTCCCAGGCGAGCAATTGGCAGCATGTTCAGAACCATGTTTCTGTGAATAACTCCTGAACCGTAAGTCCTAGACGCTCGCTCTTGGCTGCATTCGATTCAGCTCGTGGCAGCCAGTCTAAAAAACACTATCTTGGACTTCTCTGCATGTTCCTAAGGCAAATGTTTCTAAAGCTAATTCTTGAACCGTAAGTCCTAGACGCTCGATCTTGGCGGCATTCGTCTCAGCGCCTGGCAATTAGTATAGGAGCACTGTGTTTGACTTCTCTGGATGTTTCCCAGGCGAGTTATTGACAAGTAAATCCTAGACGCTCGATCTTGGTTATTTTCGCTTTCGCGGCTGGCAGTAAAAGAACCATGTTTCTGTGAATAACTCCTGAACCGTAAGTCCTAGACGCTCGCTCTTGGCTGCATTCGATTCAGCTCGTGGCAGCCAGTCTAAAAAACACTATCTTGGACTTCTCTGCATGTTTCCCAGGCGAGCAATTGGCAGCATGTTCAGAACCATGTTTCTGTGAATAACTCCTGAACCGTAAGTCCTAGACGCTCGCTCTTGGCTGCATTCGATTCAGCTCGTGGCAGCCAGTCTAAAAAACACTATCTTGGACTTCTCTGCATGTTTCCCAGGCGAGAAATTGGCAGCATGTTCAGAACCATGTTTCTGTGAATAACTCCTGAACCGTAAGTCCTAGACGCTCGCTCTTGGCTGCATTCGATTCAGCTCGTGGCAGCCAGTCTAAAAAACACTATCTTGGACTTCTCTGCATGTTTCCCAGGCGAGAAATTGGCAGCATGTTCAGAACCATGTTTCTGTGAATAACTCCTGAACCGTAAGTCCTAGACGCTCGCTCTTGGCTGCATTCGATTCAGCTCGTGGCAGCCAGTCTAAAAAACACTATCTTGGACTTCTCTGCATGTTTCCCAGGCGAGAAATTGGCAGCATGTTCAGAACCATGTTTCTGTGAATAACTCCTGAACCGTATGTCCTAGACGCTCGCTCTTGGCTGCATTCGATTCAGCTCGTGGCAGCCAGTCTAAAAAACACTATCTTGGACTTCTCTGCATGTTTCCCAGGCGAGCAATTGGCAGCATGTTCAGAACCATGTTTCTGTGAATAACTCCTGAACCGTAAGTCCTAGACGCTCGCTCTTGGCTGCATTCGATTCAGCTCGTGGCAGCCAGTCTAAAAAACACTATCTTGGACTTCTCTGCATGTTTCCCAGGCGAGAAATTGGCAGCATGTTCAGAACCATGTTTCTGTGAATAACTCCTGAACCGTAAGTCCTAGACGCTCGATCTTGGCGGCATTCGTCTCAGCGCCTGGCAATTAGTATAGGAGCACTGTGTTTGACTTCTCTGGATGTTTCCCAGGCGAGTTATTGACAAGTAAATCCTAGACGCTCGATCTTGGTTATTTTCGCTTTCGCGGCTGGCAGTAAAAGAACCATGTTTCTGTGAATAACTCCTGAACCGTAAGTCCTAGACGCTCGCTCTTGGCTGCATTCGATTCAGCTCGTGGCAGCCAGTCTAAAAAACACTATCTTGGACTTCTCTGCATGTTTCCCAGGCGAGAAATTGGCAGCATGTTCAGAACCATGTTTCTGTGAATAACTCCTGAACCGTAAGTCCTAGACGCTCGATCTTGGCGGCATTCGTCTCAGCGCCTGGCAATTAGTATAGGAGCACTGTGTTTGACTTCTCTGGATGTTTCCCAGGCGAGTTATTGACAAGTAAATCCTAGACGCTCGATCTTGGTTATTTTCGCTTTCGCGGCTGGCAGTAAAAGAACCATGTTTCTGTGAATAACTCCTGAACCGTAAGTCCAAGACGCTCGCTCTTGGCTGCATTCGATTCAGCTCGTGGCAGCCAGTCTAAAAAACACTATCTTGGACTTCTCTGCATGTTTCCCAGGCGAGAAATTGGCAGCATGTTCAGAACCATGTTTCTGTGAATAACTCCTGAACCGTAAGTCCTAGACGCTCGATCTTGGCGGCATTCGTCTCAGCGCCTGGCAATTAGTATAGGAGCACTGTGTTTGACTTCTCTGGATGTTTCCCAGGCGAGTTATTGACAAGTAAATCCTAGACGCTCGATCTTGGTTATTTTCGCTTTCGCGGCTGGCAGTAAAAGAACCATGTTTCTGTGAATAACTCCTGAACCGTAAGTCCTAGACGCTCGCTCTTGGCTGCATTCGATTCAGCTCGTGGCAGCCAGTCTAAAAAACACTATCTTGGACTTCTCTGCATGTTTCCCAGGCGAGCAATTGGCAGCATGTTCAGAACCATGTTTCTGTGAATAACTCCTGAACCGTAAGTCCTAGACGCTCGCTCTTGGCTGCATTCGATTCAGCTCGTGGCAGCCAGTCTAAAAAACACTATCTTGGACTTCTCTGCATGTTTCCCAGGCGAGAAATTGGCAGCATGTTCAGAACCATGTTTCTGTGAATAACTCCTGAACCGTAAGTCCTAGACGCTCGATCTTGGCGGCATTCGTCTCAGCGCCTGGCAATTAGTATAGGAGCACTGTGTTTGACTTCTCTGGATGTTTCCCAGGCGAGTTATTGACAAGTAAATCCTAGACGCTCGATCTTGGTTATTTTCGCTTTCGCGGCTGGCAGTAAAAGAACCATGTTTCTGTGAATAACTCCTGAACCGTAAGTCCTAGACGCTCGCTCTTGGCTGCATTCGATTCAGCTCGTGGCAGCCAGTCTAAAAAACACTATCTTGGACTTCTCTGCATGTTTCCCAGGCGAGAAATTGGCAGCATGTTCAGAACCATGTTTCTGTGAATAACTCCTGAACCGTAAGTCCTAGACGCTCGATCTTGGCGGCATTCGTCTCAGCGCCTGGCAATTAGTATAGGAGCACTGTGTTTGACTTCTCTGGATGTTTCCCAGGCGAGTTATTGACAAGTAAATCCTAGACGCTCGATCTTGGTTATTTTCGCTTTCGCGGCTGGCAGTAAAAGAACCATGTTTCTGTGAATAACTCCTGAACCGTAAGTCCTAGACGCTCGCTCTTGGCTGCATTCGATTCAGCTCGTGGCAGCCAGTCTAAAAAACACTATCTTGGACTTCTCTGCATGTTTCCCAGGCGAGAAATTGGCAGCATGTTCAGAACCATGTTTCTGTGAATAACTCCTGAACCGTAAGTCCTAGACGCTCGATCTTGGCGGCATTCGTCTCAGCGCCTGGCAATTAGTATAGGAGCACTGTGTTTGACTTCTCTGGATGTTTCCCAGGCGAGTTATTGACAAGTAAATCCTAGACGCTCGATCTTGGTTATTTTCGCTTTCGCGGCTGGCAGTAAAAGAACCATGTTTCTGTGAATAACTCCTGAACCGTAAGTCCTAGACGCTCGCTCTTGGCTGCATTCGATTCAGCTCGTGGCAGCCAGTCTAAAAAACACTATCTTGGACTTCTCTGCATGTTTCCCAGGCGAGCAATTGGCAGCATGTTCAGAACCATGTTTCTGTGAATAACTCCTGAACCGTAAGTCCTAGACGCTCGCTCTTGGCTGCATTCGATTCAGCTCGTGGCAGCCAGTCTAAAAAACACTATCTTGGACTTCTCTGCATGTTTCCCAGGCGAGCAATTGGCAGCATGTTCAGAACCATGTTTCTGTGAATAACTCCTGAACCGTAAGTCCTAGACGCTCGCTCTTGGCTGCATTCGATTCAGCTCGTGGCAGCCAGTCTAAAAAACACTATCTTGGACTTCTCTGCATGTTTCCCAGGCGAGAAATTGGCAGCATGTTCAGAACCATGTTTCTGTGAATAACTCCTGAACCGTAAGTCCTAGACGCTCGCTCTTGGCTGCATTCGATTCAGCTCGTGGCAGCCAGTCTAAAAAACACTATCTTGGACTTCTCTGCATGTTTCCCAGACGAGAAATTGGCAGCATGTTCAGAACCATGTTTCTGTGAATAACTCCTGAACCGTAAGTCCTAGACGCTCGCTCTTGGCTGCATTCGATTCAGCTCGTGGCAGCCAGTCTAAAAAACACTATCTTGGACTTCTCTGCATGTTTCCCAGGCGAGAAATTGGCAGCATGTTCAGAACCATGTTTCTGTGAATAACTCCTGAACCGTAAGTCCTAGACGCTCGCTCTTGGCTGCATTCGATTCAGCTCGTGGCAGCCAGTCTAAAAAACACTATCTTGGACTTCTCTGCATGTTTCCCAGGCGAGAAATTGGCAGCATGTTCAGAACCATGTTTCTGTGAATAACTCCTGAACCGTAAGTCCTAGACGCTCGATCTTGGCGGCATTCGTCTCAGCGCCTGGCAATTAGTATAGGAGCACTGTGTTTGACTTCTCTGGATGTTTCCCAGGCGAGTTATTGACAAGTAAATCCTAGACGCTCGATCTTGGTTATTTTCGCTTTCGCGGCTGGCAGTAAAAGAACCATGTTTCTGTGAATAACTCCTGAACCGTAAGTCCTAGACGCTCGCTCTTGGCTGCATTCGATTCAGCTCGTGGCAGCCAGTCTAAAAAACACTATCTTGGACTTCTCTGCATGTTTCCCAGGCGAGCAATTGGCAGCATGTTCAGAACCATGTTTCTGTGAATAACTCCTGAACCGTAAGTCCTAGACGCTCGCTCTTGGCTGCATTCGATTCAGCTCGTGGCAGCCAGTCTAAAAAACACTATCTTGGACTTCTCTGCATGTTCCTAAGGCAAATGTTTCTAAAGCTAATTCTTGAACCGTAAGTCCTAGACGCTCGATCTTGGCGGCATTCGTCTCAGCGCCTGGCAATTAGTATAGGAGCACTGTGTTTGACTTCTCTGGATGTTTCCCAGGCGAGTTATTGACAAGTAAATCCTAGACGCTCGATCTTGGTTATTTTCGCTTTCGCGGCTGGCAGTAAAAGAACCATGTTTCTGTGAATAACTCCTGAACCGTAAGTCCTAGACGCTCGCTCTTGGCTGCATTCGATTCAGCTCGTGGCAGCCAGTCTAAAAAACACTATCTTGGACTTCTCTGCATGTTTCCCAGGCGAGAAATTGGCAGCATGTTCAGAACCATGTTTCTGTGAATAACTCCTGAACCGTAAGTCCTAGACGCTCGCTCTTGGCTGCATTCGATTCAGCTCGTGGCAGCCAGTCTAAAAAACACTATCTTGGACTTCTCTGCATGTTTCCCAGGCGAGAAATTGGCAGCATGTTCAGAACCATGTTTCTGTGAATAACTCCTGAACCGTAAGTCCTAGACGCTCGCTCTTGGCTGCATTCGATTCAGCTCGTGGCAGCCAGTCTAAAAAACACTATCTTGGACTTCTCTGCATGTTTCCCAGGCGAGAAATTGGCAGCATGTTCAGAACCATGTTTCTGTGAATAACTCCTGAACCGTAAGTCCTAGACGCTCGATCTTGGCGGCATTCGTCTCAGCGCCTGGCAATTAGTATAGGAGCACTGTGTTTGACTTCTCTGGATGTTTCCCAGGCGAGTTATTGACAAGTAAATCCTAGACGCTCGATCTTGGTTATTTTCGCTTTCGCGGCTGGCAGTAAAAGAACCATGTTTCTGTGAATAACTCCTGAACCGTAAGTCCTAGACGCTCGCTCTTGGCTGCATTCGATTCAGCTCGTGGCAGCCAGTCTAAAAAACACTATCTTGGACTTCTCTGCATGTTTCCCAGGCGAGCAATTGGCAGCATGTTCAGAACCATGTTTCTGTGAATAACTCCTGAACCGTAAGTCCTAGACGCTCGCTCTTGGCTGCATTCGATTCAGCTCGTGGCAGCCAGTCTAAAAAACACTATCTTGGACTTCTCTGCATGTTTCCCAGGCGAGCAATTGGCAGCATGTTCAGAACCATGTTTCTGTGAATAACTCCTGAACCGTAAGTCCTAGACGCTCGCTCTTGGCTGCATTCGATTCAGCTCGTGGCAGCCAGTCTAAAAAACACTATCTTGGACTTCTCTGCATGTTTCCCAGGCGAGAAATTGGCAGCATGTTCAGAACCATGTTTCTGTGAATAACTCCTGAACCGTAAGTCCTAGACGCTCGCTCTTGGCTGCATTCGATTCAGCTCGTGGCAGCCAGTCTAAAAAACACTATCTTGGACTTCTCTGCATGTTTCCCAGGCGAGAAATTGGCAGCATGTTCAGAACCATGTTTCTGTGAATAACTCCTGAACCGTAAGTCCTAGACGCTCGCTCTTGGCTGCATTCGATTCAGCTCGTGGCAGCCAGTCTAAAAAACACTATCTTGGACTTCTCTGCATGTTTCCCAGGCGAGAAATTGGCAGCATGTTCAGAACCATGTTTCTGTGAATAACTCCTGAACCGTAAGTCCTAGACGCTCGCTCTTGGCTGCATTCGATTCAGCTCGTGGCAGCCAGTCTAAAAAACACTATCTTGGACTTCTCTGCATGTTTCCCAGGCGAGCAATTGGCAGCATGTTCAGAACCATGTTTCTGTGAATAACTCCTGAACCGTAAGTCCTAGACGCTCGCTCTTGGCTGCATTCGATTCAGCTCGTGGCAGCCAGTCTAAAAAACACTATCTTGGACTTCTCTGCATGTTTCCCAGGCGAGAAATTGGCAGCATGTTCAGAACCATGTTTCTGTGAATAACTCCTGAACCGTAAGTCACAGACGCTCGCTCTTGGCTGCATTCGATTCAGCTCGTGGCAGCCAGTCTAAAAAACACTATCTTGGACTTCTCTGCATGTTCCTAAGGCAAATGTTTCTAAAGCTAATTCTTGAACCGTAAGTCCTAGACGCTCGATCTTGGCGGCATTCGTCTCAGCGCCTGGCAATTAGTATAGGAGCACTGTGTTTGACTTCTCTGGATGTTTCCCAGGCGAGTTATTGACAAGTAAATCCTAGACGCTCGATCTTGGTTATTTTCGCTTTCGCGGCTGGCAGTAAAAGAACCATGTTTCTGTGAATAACTCCTGAACCGTAAGTCCTAGACGCTCGCTCTTGGCTGCATTCGATTCAGCTCGTGGCAGCCAGTCTAAAAAACACTATCTTGGACTTCTCTGCATGTTTCCCAGGCGAGAAATTGGCAGCATGTTCAGAACCATGTTTCTGTGAATAACTCCTGAACCGTAAGTCCTAGACGCTCGCTCTTGGCTGCATTCGATTCAGCTCGTGGCAGCCAGTCTAAAAAACATTATCTTGGACTTCTCTGCATGTTTCCCAGGCGAGAAATTGGCAGCATGTTCAGAACCATGTTTCTGTGAATAACTCCTGAACCGTATGTCCTAGACGCTCGCTCTTGGCTGCATTCGATTCAGCTCGTGGCAGCCAGTCTAAAAAACACTATCTTGGACTTCTCTGCATGTTTCCCAGGCGAGCAATTGGCAGCATGTTCAGAACCATGTTTCTGTGAATAACTCCTGAACCGTAAGTCCTAGACGCTCGCTCTTGGCTGCATTCGATTCAGCTCGTGGCAGCCAGTCTAAAAAACACTATCTTGGACTTCTCTGCATGTTTCCCAGGCGAGAAATTGGCAGCATGTTCAGAACCATGTTTCTGTGAATAACTCCTGAACCGTAAGTCCTAGACGCTCGATCTTGGCGGCATTCGTCTCAGCGCCTGGCAATTAGTATAGGAGCACTGTGTTTGACTTCTCTGGATGTTTCCCAGGCGAGTTATTGACAAGTAAATCCTAGACGCTCGATCTTGGTTATTTTCGCTTTCGCGGCTGGCAGTAAAAGAACCATGTTTCTGTGAATAACTCCTGAACCGTAAGTCCTAGACGCTCGCTCTTGGCTGCATTCGATTCAGCTCGTGGCAGCCAGTCTAAAAAACACTATCTTGGACTTCTCTGCATGTTTCCCAGGCGAGAAATTGGCAGCATGTTCAGAACCATGTTTCTGTGAATAACTCCTGAACCGTAAGTCCTAGACGCTCGATCTTGGCGGCATTCGTCTCAGCGCCTGGCAATTAGTATAGGAGCACTGTGTTTGACTTCTCTGGATGTTTCCCAGGCGAGTTATTGACAAGTAAATCCTAGACGCTCGATCTTGGTTATTTTCGCTTTCGCGGCTGGCAGTAAAAGAACCATGTTTCTGTGAATAACTCCTGAACCGTAAGTCCTAGACGCTCGCTCTTGGCTGCATTCGATTCAGCTCGTGGCAGCCAGTCTAAAAAACACTATCTTGGACTTCTCTGCATGTTTCCCAGGCGAGAAATTGGCAGCATGTTCAGAACCATGTTTCTGTGAATAACTCCTGAACCGTAAGTCCTAGACGCTCGATCTTGGCGGCATTCGTCTCAGCGCCTGGCAATTAGTATAGGAGCACTGTGTTTGACTTCTCTGGATGTTTCCCAGGCGAGTTATTGACAAGTAAATCCTAGACGCTCGATCTTGGTTATTTTCGCTTTCGCGGCTGGCAGTAAAAGAACCATGTTTCTGTGAATAACTCCTGAACCGTAAGTCCTAGACGCTCGCTCTTGGCTGCATTCGATTCAGCTCGTGGCAGCCAGTCTAAAAAACACTATCTTGGACTTCTCTGCATGTTTCCCAGGCGAGCAATTGGCAGCATGTTCAGAACCATGTTTCTGTGAATAACTCCTGAACCGTAAGTCCTAGACGCTCGCTCTTGGCTGCATTCGATTCAGCTCGTGGCAGCCAGTCTAAAAAACACTATCTTGGACTTCTCTGCATGTTTCCCAGGCGAGAAATTGGCAGCATGTTCAGAACCATGTTTCTGTGAATAACTCCTGAACCGTAAGTCCTAGACGCTCGATCTTGGCGGCATTCGTCTCAGCGCCTGGCAATTAGTATAGGAGCACTGTGTTTGACTTCTCTGGATGTTTCCCAGGCGAGTTATTGACAAGTAAATCCTAGACGCTCGATCTTGGTTATTTTCGCTTTCGCGGCTGGCAGTAAAAGAACCATGTTTCTGTGAATAACTCCTGAACCGTAAGTCCTAGACGCTCGCTCTTGGCTGCATTCGATTCAGCTCGTGGCAGCCAGTCTAAAAAACACTATCTTGGACTTCTCTGCATGTTTCCCAGGCGAGAAATTGGCAGCATGTTCAGAACCATGTTTCTGTGAATAACTCCTGAACCGTAAGTCCTAGACGCTCGATCTTGGCGGCATTCGTCTCAGCGCCTGGCAATTAGTATAGGAGCACTGTGTTTGACTTCTCTGGATGTTTCCCAGGCGAGTTATTGACAAGTAAATCCTAGACGCTCGATCTTGGTTATTTTCGCTTTCGCGGCTGGCAGTAAAAGAACCATGTTTCTGTGAATAACTCCTGAACCGTAAGTCCTAGACGCTCGCTCTTGGCTGCATTCGATTCAGCTCGTGGCAGCCAGTCTAAAAAACACTATCTTGGACTTCTCTGCATGTTTCCCAGGCGAGCAATTGGCAGCATGTTCAGAACCATGTTTCTGTGAATAACTCCTGAACCGTAAGTCCTAGACGCTCGCTCTTGGCTGCATTCGATTCAGCTCGTGGCAGCCAGTCTAAAAAACACTATCTTGGACTTCTCTGCATGTTTCCCAGGCGAGCAATTGGCAGCATGTTCAGAACCATGTTTCTGTGAATAACTCCTGAACCGTAAGTCCTAGACGCTCGCTCTTGGCTGCATTCGATTCAGCTCGTGGCAGCCAGTCTAAAAAACACTATCTTGGACTTCTCTGCATGTTTCCCAGGCGAGAAATTGGCAGCATGTTCAGAACCATGTTTCTGTGAATAACTCCTGAACCGTAAGTCCTAGACGCTCGCTCTTGGCTGCATTCGATTCAGCTCGTGGCAGCCAGTCTAAAAAACACTATCTTGGACTTCTCTGCATGTTTCCCAGACGAGAAATTGGCAGCATGTTCAGAACCATGTTTCTGTGAATAACTCCTGAACCGTAAGTCCTAGACGCTCGCTCTTGGCTGCATTCGATTCAGCTCGTGGCAGCCAGTCTAAAAAACACTATCTTGGACTTCTCTGCATGTTTCCCAGGCGAGAAATTGGCAGCATGTTCAGAACCATGTTTCTGTGAATAACTCCTGAACCGTAAGTCCTAGACGCTCGCTCTTGGCTGCATTCGATTCAGCTCGTGGCAGCCAGTCTAAAAAACACTATCTTGGACTTCTCTGCATGTTTCCCAGGCGAGAAATTGGCAGCATGTTCAGAACCATGTTTCTGTGAATAACTCCTGAACCGTAAGTCCTAGACGCTCGATCTTGGCGGCATTCGTCTCAGCGCCTGGCAATTAGTATAGGAGCACTGTGTTTGACTTCTCTGGATGTTTCCCAGGCGAGTTATTGACAAGTAAATCCTAGACGCTCGATCTTGGTTATTTTCGCTTTCGCGGCTGGCAGTAAAAGAACCATGTTTCTGTGAATAACTCCTGAACCGTAAGTCCTAGACGCTCGCTCTTGGCTGCATTCGATTCAGCTCGTGGCAGCCAGTCTAAAAAACACTATCTTGGACTTCTCTGCATGTTTCCCAGGCGAGCAATTGGCAGCATGTTCAGAACCATGTTTCTGTGAATAACTCCTGAACCGTAAGTCCTAGACGCTCGCTCTTGGCTGCATTCGATTCAGCTCGTGGCAGCCAGTCTAAAAAACACTATCTTGGACTTCTCTGCATGTTCCTAAGGCAAATGTTTCTAAAGCTAATTCTTGAACCGTAAGTCCTAGACGCTCGATCTTGGCGGCATTCGTCTCAGCGCCTGGCAATTAGTATAGGAGCACTGTGTTTGACTTCTCTGGATGTTTCCCAGGCGAGTTATTGACAAGTAAATCCTAGACGCTCGATCTTGGTTATTTTCGCTTTCGCGGCTGGCAGTAAAAGAACCATGTTTCTGTGAATAACTCCTGAACCGTAAGTCCTAGACGCTCGCTCTTGGCTGCATTCGATTCAGCTCGTGGCAGCCAGTCTAAAAAACACTATCTTGGACTTCTCTGCATGTTTCCCAGGCGAGAAATTGGCAGCATGTTCAGAACCATGTTTCTGTGAATAACTCCTGAACCGTAAGTCCTAGACGCTCGCTCTTGGCTGCATTCGATTCAGCTCGTGGCAGCCAGTCTAAAAAACACTATCTTGGACTTCTCTGCATGTTTCCCAGGCGAGAAATTGGCAGCATGTTCAGAACCATGTTTCTGTGAATAACTCCTGAACCGTAAGTCCTAGACGCTCGCTCTTGGCTGCATTCGATTCAGCTCGTGGCAGCCAGTCTAAAAAACACTATCTTGGACTTCTCTGCATGTTTCCCAGGCGAGAAATTGGCAGCATGTTCAGAACCATGTTTCTGTGAATAACTCCTGAACCGTAAGTCCTAGACGCTCGATCTTGGCGGCATTCGTCTCAGCGCCTGGCAATTAGTATAGGAGCACTGTGTTTGACTTCTCTGGATGTTTCCCAGGCGAGTTATTGACAAGTAAATCCTAGACGCTCGATCTTGGTTATTTTCGCTTTCGCGGCTGGCAGTAAAAGAACCATGTTTCTGTGAATAACTCCTGAACCGTAAGTCCTAGACGCTCGCTCTTGGCTGCATTCGATTCAGCTCGTGGCAGCCAGTCTAAAAAACACTATCTTGGACTTCTCTGCATGTTTCCCAGGCGAGCAATTGGCAGCATGTTCAGAACCATGTTTCTGTGAATAACTCCTGAACCGTAAGTCCTAGACGCTCGCTCTTGGCTGCATTCGATTCAGCTCGTGGCAGCCAGTCTAAAAAACACTATCTTGGACTTCTCTGCATGTTTCCCAGGCGAGCAATTGGCAGCATGTTCAGAACCATGTTTCTGTGAATAACTCCTGAACCGTAAGTCCTAGACGCTCGCTCTTGGCTGCATTCGATTCAGCTCGTGGCAGCCAGTCTAAAAAACACTATCTTGGACTTCTCTGCATGTTTCCCAGGCGAGAAATTGGCAGCATGTTCAGAACCATGTTTCTGTGAATAACTCCTGAACCGTAAGTCCTAGACGCTCGCTCTTGGCTGCATTCGATTCAGCTCGTGGCAGCCAGTCTAAAAAACACTATCTTGGACTTCTCTGCATGTTTCCCAGGCGAGAAATTGGCAGCATGTTCAGAACCATGTTTCTGTGAATAACTCCTGAACCGTAAGTCCTAGACGCTCGCTCTTGGCTGCATTCGATTCAGCTCGTGGCAGCCAGTCTAAAAAACACTATCTTGGACTTCTCTGCATGTTTCCCAGGCGAGAAATTGGCAGCATGTTCAGAACCATGTTTCTGTGAATAACTCCTGAACCGTAAGTCCTAGACGCTCGCTCTTGGCTGCATTCGATTCAGCTCGTGGCAGCCAGTCTAAAAAACACTATCTTGGACTTCTCTGCATGTTTCCCAGGCGAGCAATTGGCAGCATGTTCAGAACCATGTTTCTGTGAATAACTCCTGAACCGTAAGTCCTAGACGCTCGCTCTTGGCTGCATTCGATTCAGCTCGTGGCAGCCAGTCTAAAAAACACTATCTTGGACTTCTCTGCATGTTTCCCAGGCGAGAAATTGGCAGCATGTTCAGAACCATGTTTCTGTGAATAACTCCTGAACCGTAAGTCCTAGACGCTCGCTCTTGGCTGCATTCGATTCAGCTCGTGGCAGCCAGTCTAAAAAACACTATCTTGGACTTCTCTGCATGTTTCCCAGGCGAGAAATTGGCAGCATGTTCAGAACCATGTTTCTGTGAATAACTCCTGAACCGTAAGTCCTAGACGCTCGCTCTTGGCTGCATTCGATTCAGCTCGTGGCAGCCAGTCTAAAAAACACTATCTTGGACTTCTCTGCATGTTTCCCAGGCGAGAAATTGGCAGCATGTTCAGAACCATGTTTCTGTGAATAACTCCTGAACCGTAAGTCCTAGACGCTCGCTCTTGGCTGCATTCGATTCAGCTCGTGGCAGCCAGTCTAAAAAACACTATCTTGGACTTCTCTGCATGTTTCCCAGGCGAGAAATTGGCAGCATGTTCAGAACCATGTTTCTGTGAATAACTCCTGAACCGTAAGTCCTAGACGCTCGATCTTGGCGGCATTCGTCTCAGCGCCTGGCAATTAGTATAGGAGCACTGTGTTTGACTTCTCTGGATGTTTCCCAGGCGAGTTATTGACAAGTAAATCCTAGACGCTCGATCTTGGTTATTTTCGCTTTCGCGGCTGGCAGTAAAAGAACCATGTTTCTGTGAATAACTCCTGAACCGTAAGTCCTAGACGCTCGCTCTTGGCTGCATTCGATTCAGCTCGTGGCAGCCAGTCTAAAAAACACTATCTTGGACTTCTCTGCATGTTTCCCAGGCGAGCAATTGGCAGCATGTTCAGAACCATGTTTCTGTGAATAACTCCTGAACCGTAAGTCCTAGACGCTCGCTCTTGGCTGCATTCGATTCAGCTCGTGGCAGCCAGTCTAAAAAACACTATCTTGGACTTCTCTGCATGTTTCCCAGGCGAGCAATTGGCAGCATGTTCAGAACCATGTTTCTGTGAATAACTCCTGAACCGTAAGTCCTAGACGCTCGCTCTTGGCTGCATTCGATTCAGCTCGTGGCAGCCAGTCTAAAAAACACTATCTTGGACTTCTCTGCATGTTTCCCAGGCGAGAAATTGGCAGCATGTTCAGAACCATGTTTCTGTGAATAACTCCTGAACCGTAAGTCCTAGACGCTCGCTCTTGGCTGCATTCGATTCAGCTCGTGGCAGCCAGTCTAAAAAACACTATCTTAGACTTCTCTGCATGTTTCCCAGGCGAGAAATTGGCAGCATGTTCAGAACCATGTTTCTGTGAATAACTCCTGAACCGTAAGTCCTAGACGCTCGCTCTTGGCTGCATTCGATTCAGCTCGTGGCAGCCAGTCTAAAAAACACTATCTTGGACTTCTCTGCATGTTTCCCAGGCGAGAAATTGGCAGCATGTTCAGAACCATGTTTCTGTGAATAACTCCTGAACCGTAAGTCCTAGACGCTCGCTCTTGGCTGCATTCGATTCAGCTCGTGGCAGCCAGTCTAAAAAACACTATCTTGGACTTCTCTGCATGTTTCCCAGGCGAGCAATTGGCAGCATGTTCAGAACCATGTTTCTGTGAATAACTCCTGAACCGTAAGTCCTAGACGCTCGCTCTTGGCTGCATTCGATTCAGCTCGTGGCAGCCAGTCTAAAAAACACTATCTTGGACTTCTCTGCATGTTTCCCAGGCGAGAAATTGGCAGCATGTTCAGAACCATGTTTCTGTGAATAACTCCTGAACCGTAAGTCCTAGACGCTCGCTCTTGGCTGCATTCGATTCAGCTCGTGGCAGCCAGTCTAAAAAACACTATCTTGGACTTCTCTGCATGTTTCCCAGGCGAGAAATTGGCAGCATGTTCAGAACCATGTTTCTGTGAATAACTCCTGAACCGTAAGTCACAGACGCTCGCTCTTGGCTGCATTCGATTCAGCTCGTGGCAGCCAGTCTAAAAAACACTATCTTGGACTTCTCTGCATGTTCCTAAGGCAAATGTTTCTAAAGCTAATTCTTGAACCGTAAGTCCTAGACGCTCGATCTTGGCGGCATTCGTCTCAGCGCCTGGCAATTAGTATAGGAGCACTGTGTTTGACTTCTCTGGATGTTTCCCAGGCGAGTTATTGACAAGTAAATCCTAGACGCTCGATCTTGGTTATTTTCGCTTTCGCGGCTGGCAGTAAAAGAACCATGTTTCTGTGAATAACTCCTGAACCGTAAGTCCTAGACGCTCGCTCTTGGCTGCATTCGATTCAGCTCGTGGCAGCCAGTCTAAAAAACACTATCTTGGACTTCTCTGCATGTTTCCCAGGCGAGCAATTGGCAGCATGTTCAGAACCATGTTTCTGTGAATAACTCCTGAACCGTAAGTCCTAGACGCTCGCTCTTGGCTGCATTCGATTCAGCTCGTGGCAGCCAGTCTAAAAAACACTATCTTGGACTTCTCTGCATGTTCCTAAGGCAAATGTTTCTAAAGCTAATTCTTGAACCGTAAGTCCTAGACGCTCGATCTTGGCGGCATTCGTCTCAGCGCCTGGCAATTAGTATAGGAGCACTGTGTTTGACTTCTCTGGATGTTTCCCAGGCGAGTTATTGACAAGTAAATCCTAGACGCTCGATCTTGGTTATTTTCGCTTTCGCGGCTGGCAGTAAAAGAACCATGTTTCTGTGAATAACTCCTGAACCGTAAGTCCTAGACGCTCGCTCTTGGCTGCATTCGATTCAGCTCGTGGCAGCCAGTCTAAAAAACACTATCTTGGACTTCTCTGCATGTTTCCCAGGCGAGAAATTGGCAGCATGTTCAGAACCATGTTTCTGTGAATAACTCCTGAACCGTAAGTCCTAGACGCTCGCTCTTGGCTGCATTCGATTCAGCTCGTGGCAGCCAGTCTAAAAAACACTATCTTGGACTTCTCTGCATGTTTCCCAGGCGAGAAATTGGCAGCATGTTCAGAACCATGTTTCTGTGAATAACTCCTGAACCGTAAGTCCTAGACGCTCGCTCTTGGCTGCATTCGATTCAGCTCGTGGCAGCCAGTCTAAAAAACACTATCTTGGACTTCTCTGCATGTTTCCCAGGCGAGAAATTGGCAGCATGTTCAGAACCATGTTTCTGTGAATAACTCCTGAACCGTAAGTCCTAGACGCTCGCTCTTGGCTGCATTCGATTCAGCTCGTGGCAGCCAGTCTAAAAAACACTATCTTGGACTTCTCTGCATGTTTCCCAGGCGAGAAATTGGCAGCATGTTCAGAACCATGTTTCTGTGAATAACTCCTGAACCGTATGTCCTAGACGCTCGCTCTTGGCTGCATTCGATTCAGCTCGTGGCAGCCAGTCTAAAAAACACTATCTTGGACTTCTCTGCATGTTTCCCAGGCGAGCAATTGGCAGCATGTTCAGAACCATGTTTCTGTGAATAACTCCTGAACCGTAAGTCCTAGACGCTCGCTCTTGGCTGCATTCGATTCAGCTCGTGGCAGCCAGTCTAAAAAACACTATCTTGGACTTCTCTGCATGTTTCCCAGGCGAGAAATTGGCAGCATGTTCAGAACCATGTTTCTGTGAATAACTCCTGAACCGTAAGTCCTAGACGCTCGATCTTGGCGGCATTCGTCTCAGCGCCTGGCAATTAGTATAGGAGCACTGTGTTTGACTTCTCTGGATGTTTCCCAGGCGAGTTATTGACAAGTAAATCCTAGACGCTCGATCTTGGTTATTTTCGCTTTCGCGGCTGGCAGTAAAAGAACCATGTTTCTGTGAATAACTCCTGAACCGTAAGTCCTAGACGCTCGCTCTTGGCTGCATTCGATTCAGCTCGTGGCAGCCAGTCTAAAAAACACTATCTTGGACTTCTCTGCATGTTTCCCAGGCGAGAAATTGGCAGCATGTTCAGAACCATGTTTCTGTGAATAACTCCTGAACCGTAAGTCCTAGACGCTCGATCTTGGCGGCATTCGTCTCAGCGCCTGGCAATTAGTATAGGAGCACTGTGTTTGACTTCTCTGGATGTTTCCCAGGCGAGTTATTGACAAGTAAATCCTAGACGCTCGATCTTGGTTATTTTCGCTTTCGCGGCTGGCAGTAAAAGAACCATGTTTCTGTGAATAACTCCTGAACCGTAAGTCCTAGACGCTCGCTCTTGGCTGCATTCGATTCAGCTCGTGGCAGCCAGTCTAAAAAACACTATCTTGGACTTCTCTGCATGTTTCCCAGGCGAGAAATTGGCAGCATGTTCAGAACCATGTTTCTGTGAATAACTCCTGAACCGTAAGTCCTAGACGCTCGATCTTGGCGGCATTCGTCTCAGCGCCTGGCAATTAGTATAGGAGCACTGTGTTTGACTTCTCTGGATGTTTCCCAGGCGAGTTATTGACAAGTAAATCCTAGACGCTCGATCTTGGTTATTTTCGCTTTCGCGGCTGGCAGTAAAAGAACCATGTTTCTGTGAATAACTCCTGAACCGTAAGTCCTAGACGCTCGCTCTTGGCTGCATTCGATTCAGCTCGTGGCAGCCAGTCTAAAAAACACTATCTTGGACTTCTCTGCATGTTTCCCAGGCGAGCAATTGGCAGCATGTTCAGAACCATGTTTCTGTGAATAACTCCTGAACCGTAAGTCCTAGACGCTCGCTCTTGGCTGCATTCGATTCAGCTCGTGGCAGCCAGTCTAAAAAACACTATCTTGGACTTCTCTGCATGTTTCCCAGGCGAGAAATTGGCAGCATGTTCAGAACCATGTTTCTGTGAATAACTCCTGAACCGTAAGTCCTAGACGCTCGCTCTTGGCTGCATTCGATTCAGCTCGTGGCAGCCAGTCTAAAAAACACTATCTTGGACTTCTCTGCATGTTTCCCAGGCGAGAAATTGGCAGCATGTTCAGAACCATGTTTCTGTGAATAACTCCTGAACCGTAAGTCACAGACGCTCGCTCTTGGCTGCATTCGATTCAGCTCGTGGCAGCCAGTCTAAAAAACACTATCTTGGACTTCTCTGCATGTTCCTAAGGCAAATGTTTCTAAAGCTAATTCTTGAACCGTAAGTCCTAGACGCTCGATCTTGGCGGCATTCGTCTCAGCGCCTGGCAATTAGTATAGGAGCACTGTGTTTGACTTCTCTGGATGTTTCCCAGGCGAGTTATTGACAAGTAAATCCTAGACGCTCGATCTTGGTTATTTTCGCTTTCGCGGCTGGCAGTAAAAGAACCATGTTTCTGTGAATAACTCCTGAACCGTAAGTCCTAGACGCTCGCTCTTGGCTGCATTCGATTCAGCTCGTGGCAGCCAGTCTAAAAAACACTATCTTGGACTTCTCTGCATGTTTCCCAGGCGAGAAATTGGCAGCATGTTCAGAACCATGTTTCTGTGAATAACTCCTGAACCGTAAGTCCTAGACGCTCGCTCTTGGCTGCATTCGATTCAGCTCGTGGCAGCCAGTCTAAAAAACACTATCTTGGACTTCTCTGCATGTTTCCCAGGCGAGAAATTGGCAGCATGTTCAGAACCATGTTTCTGTGAATAACTCCTGAACCGTAAGTCACAGACGCTCGCTCTTGGCTGCATTCGATTCAGCTCGTGGCAGCCAGTCTAAAAAACACTATCTTGGACTTCTCTGCATGTTCCTAAGGCAAATGTTTCTAAAGCTAATTCTTGAACCGTAAGTCCTAGACGCTCGATCTTGGCGGCATTCGTCTCAGCGCCTGGCAATTAGTATAGGAGCACTGTGTTTGACTTCTCTGGATGTTTCCCAGGCGAGTTATTGACAAGTAAATCCTAGACGCTCGATCTTGGTTATTTTCGCTTTCGCGGCTGGCAGTAAAAGAACCATGTTTCTGTGAATAACTCCTGAACCGTAAGTCCTAGACGCTCGCTCTTGGCTGCATTCGATTCAGCTCGTGGCAGCCAGTCTAAAAAACACTATCTTGGACTTCTCTGCATGTTTCCCAGGCGAGCAATTGGCAGCATGTTCAGAACCATGTTTCTGTGAATAACTCCTGAACCGTAAGTCCTAGACGCTCGCTCTTGGCTGCATTCGATTCAGCTCGTGGCAGCCAGTCTAAAAAACACTATCTTGGACTTCTCTGCATGTTTCCCAGGCGAGCAATTGGCAGCATGTTCAGAACCATGTTTCTGTGAATAACTCCTGAACCGTAAGTCCTAGACGCTCGCTCTTGGCTGCATTCGATTCAGCTCGTGGCAGCCAGTCTAAAAAACACTATCTTGGACTTCTCTGCATGTTTCCCAGGCGAGAAATTGGCAGCATGTTCAGAACCATGTTTCTGTGAATAACTCCTGAACCGTAAGTCCTAGACGCTCGCTCTTGGCTGCATTCGATTCAGCTCGTGGCAGCCAGTCTAAAAAACACTATCTTGGACTTCTCTGCATGTTTCCCAGGCGAGAAATTGGCAGCATGTTCAGAACCATGTTTCTGTGAATAACTCCTGAACCGTAAGTCCTAGACGCTCGCTCTTGGCTGCATTCGATTCAGCTCGTGGCAGCCAGTCTAAAAAACACTATCTTGGACTTCTCTGCATGTTTCCCAGGCGAGAAATTGGCAGCATGTTCAGAACCATGTTTCTGTGAATAACTCCTGAACCGTAAGTCCTAGACGCTCGCTCTTGGCTGCATTCGATTCAGCTCGTGGCAGCCAGTCTAAAAAACACTATCTTGGACTTCTCTGCATGTTTCCCAGGCGAGAAATTGGCAGCATGTTCAGAACCATGTTTCTGTGAATAACTCCTGAACCGTAAGTCCTAGACGCTCGCTCTTGGCTGCATTCGATTCAGCTCGTGGCAGCCAGTCTAAAAAACACTATCTTGGACTTCTCTGCATGTTTCCCAGGCGAGAAATTGGCAGCATGTTCAGAACCATGTTTCTGTGAATAACTCCTGAACCGTAAGTCCTAGACGCTCGATCTTGGCGGCATTCGTCTCAGCGCCTGGCAATTAGTATAGGAGCACTGTGTTTGACTTCTCTGGATGTTTCCCAGGCGAGTTATTGACAAGTAAATCCTAGACGCTCGATCTTGGTTATTTTCGCTTTCGCGGCTGGCAGTAAAAGAACCATGTTTCTGTGAATAACTCCTGAACCGTAAGTCCTAGACGCTCGCTCTTGGCTGCATTCGATTCAGCTCGTGGCAGCCAGTCTAAAAAACACTATCTTGGACTTCTCTGCATGTTTCCCAGGCGAGAAATTGGCAGCATGTTCAGAACCATGTTTCTGTGAATAACTCCTGAACCGTAAGTCCTAGACGCTCGATCTTGGCGGCATTCGTCTCAGCGCCTGGCAATTAGTATAGGAGCACTGTGTTTGACTTCTCTGGATGTTTCCCAGGCGAGTTATTGACAAGTAAATCCTAGACGCTCGATCTTGGTTATTTTCGCTTTCGCGGCTGGCAGTAAAAGAACCATGTTTCTGTGAATAACTCCTGAACCGTAAGTCCTAGACGCTCGCTCTTGGCTGCATTCGATTCAGCTCGTGGCAGCCAGTCTAAAAAACACTATCTTGGACTTCTCTGCATGTTTCCCAGGCGAGAAATTGGCAGCATGTTCAGAACCATGTTTCTGTGAATAACTCCTGAACCGTAAGTCCTAGACGCTCGATCTTGGCGGCATTCGTCTCAGCGCCTGGCAATTAGTATAGGAGCACTGTGTTTGACTTCTCTGGATGTTTCCCAGGCGAGTTATTGACAAGTAAATCCTAGACGCTCGATCTTGGTTATTTTCGCTTTCGCGGCTGGCAGTAAAAGAACCATGTTTCTGTGAATAACTCCTGAACCGTAAGTCCTAGACGCTCGCTCTTGGCTGCATTCGATTCAGCTCGTGGCAGCCAGTCTAAAAAACACTATCTTGGACTTCTCTGCATGTTTCCCAGGCGAGCAATTGGCAGCATGTTCAGAACCATGTTTCTGTGAATAACTCCTGAACCGTAAGTCCTAGACGCTCGCTCTTGGCTGCATTCGATTCAGCTCGTGGCAGCCAGTCTAAAAAACACTATCTTGGACTTCTCTGCATGTTTCCCAGGCGAGAAATTGGCAGCATGTTCAGAACCATGTTTCTGTGAATAACTCCTGAACCGTAAGTCCTAGACGCTCGATCTTGGCGGCATTCGTCTCAGCGCCTGGCAATTAGTATAGGAGCACTGTGTTTGACTTCTCTGGATGTTTCCCAGGCGAGTTATTGACAAGTAAATCCTAGACGCTCGATCTTGGTTATTTTCGCTTTCGCGGCTGGCAGTAAAAGAACCATGTTTCTGTGAATAACTCCTGAACCGTAAGTCCTAGACGCTCGCTCTTGGCTGCATTCGATTCAGCTCGTGGCAGCCAGTCTAAAAAACACTATCTTGGACTTCTCTGCATGTTTCCCAGGCGAGAAATTGGCAGCATGTTCAGAACCATGTTTCTGTGAATAACTCCTGAACCGTAAGTCCTAGACGCTCGATCTTGGCGGCATTCGTCTCAGCGCCTGGCAATTAGTATAGGAGCACTGTGTTTGACTTCTCTGGATGTTTCCCAGGCGAGTTATTGACAAGTAAATCCTAGACGCTCGATCTTGGTTATTTTCGCTTTCGCGGCTGGCAGTAAAAGAACCATGTTTCTGTGAATAACTCCTGAACCGTAAGTCCTAGACGCTCGCTCTTGGCTGCATTCGATTCAGCTCGTGGCAGCCAGTCTAAAAAACACTATCTTGGACTTCTCTGCATGTTTCCCAGGCGAGCAATTGGCAGCATGTTCAGAACCATGTTTCTGTGAATAACTCCTGAACCGTAAGTCCTAGACGCTCGCTCTTGGCTGCATTCGATTCAGCTCGTGGCAGCCAGTCTAAAAAACACTATCTTGGACTTCTCTGCATGTTTCCCAGGCGAGAAATTGGCAGCATGTTCAGAACCATGTTTCTGTGAATAACTCCTGAACCGTATGTCCTAGACGCTCGCTCTTGGCTGCATTCGATTCAGCTCGTGGAAGCCAGTCTAAAAAACACTATCTTGGACTTCTCTGCATGTTTCCCAGGCGAGCAATTGGCAGCATGTTCAGAACCATGTTTCTGTGAATAACTCCTGAACCGTAAGTCCTAGACGCTCGCTCTTGGCTGCATTCGATTCAGCTCGTGGCAGCCAGTCTAAAAAACACTATCTTGGACTTCTCTGCATGTTTCCCAGGCGAGAAATTGGCAGCATGTTCAGAACCATGTTTCTGTGAATAACTCCTGAACCGTAAGTCCTAGACGCTCGATCTTGGCGGCATTCGTCTCAGCGCCTGGCAATTAGTATAGGAGCACTGTGTTTGACTTCTCTGGATGTTTCCCAGGCGAGTTATTGACAAGTAAATCCTAGACGCTCGATCTTGGTTATTTTCGCTTTCGCGGCTGGCAGTAAAAGAACCATGTTTCTGTGAATAACTCCTGAACCGTAAGTCCTAGACGCTCGCTCTTGGCTGCATTCGATTCAGCTCGTGGCAGCCAGTCTAAAAAACACTATCTTGGACTTCTCTGCATGTTTCCCAGGCGAGAAATTGGCAGCATGTTCAGAACCATGTTTCTGTGAATAACTCCTGAACCGTAAGTCCTAGACGCTCGATCTTGGCGGCATTCGTCTCAGCGCCTGGCAATTAGTATAGGAGCACTGTGTTTGACTTCTCTGGATGTTTCCCAGGCGAGTTATTGACAAGTAAATCCTAGACGCTCGATCTTGGTTATTTTCGCTTTCGCGGCTGGCAGTAAAAGAACCATGTTTCTGTGAATAACTCCTGAACCGTAAGTCCTAGACGCTCGCTCTTGGCTGCATTCGATTCAGCTCGTGGCAGCCAGTCTAAAAAACACTATCTTGGACTTCTCTGCATGTTTCCCAGGCGAGCAATTGGCAGCATGTTCAGAACCATGTTTCTGTGAATAACTCCTGAACCGTAAGTCCTAGACGCTCGCTCTTGGCTGCATTCGATTCAGCTCGTGGCAGCCAGTCTAAAAAACACTATCTTGGACTTCTCTGCATGTTTCCCAGGCGAGAAATTGGCAGCATGTTCAGAACCATGTTTCTGTGAATAACTCCTGAACCGTATGTCCTAGACGCTCGCTCTTGGCTGCATTCGATTCAGCTCGTGGAAGCCAGTCTAAAAAACACTATCTTGGACTTCTCTGCATGTTTCCCAGGCGAGCAATTGGCAGCATGTTCAGAACCATGTTTCTGTGAATAACTCCTGAACCGTAAGTCCTAGACGCTCGCTCTTGGCTGCATTCGATTCAGCTCGTGGCAGCCAGTCTAAAAAACACTATCTTGGACTTCTCTGCATGTTTCCCAGGCGAGAAATTGGCAGCATGTTCAGAACCATGTTTCTGTGAATAACTCCTGAACCGTAAGTCCTAGACGCTCGATCTTGGCGGCATTCGTCTCAGCGCCTGGCAATTAGTATAGGAGCACTGTGTTTGACTTCTCTGGATGTTTCCCAGGCGAGTTATTGACAAGTAAATCCTAGACGCTCGATCTTGGTTATTTTCGCTTTCGCGGCTGGCAGTAAAAGAACCATGTTTCTGTGAATAACTCCTGAACCGTAAGTCCTAGACGCTCGCTCTTGGCTGCATTCGATTCAGCTCGTGGCAGCCAGTCTAAAAAACACTATCTTGGACTTCTCTGCATGTTTCCCAGGCGAGAAATTGGCAGCATGTTCAGAACCATGTTTCTGTGAATAACTCCTGAACCGTAAGTCCTAGACGCTCGATCTTGGCGGCATTCGTCTCAGCGCCTGGCAATTAGTATAGGAGCACTGTGTTTGACTTCTCTGGATGTTTCCCAGGCGAGTTATTGACAAGTAAATCCTAGACGCTCGATCTTGGTTATTTTCGCTTTCGCGGCTGGCAGTAAAAGAACCATGTTTCTGTGAATAACTCCTGAACCGTAAGTCCTAGACGCTCGCTCTTGGCTGCATTCGATTCAGCTCGTGGCAGCCAGTCTAAAAAACACTATCTTGGACTTCTCTGCATGTTTCCCAGGCGAGCAATTGGCAGCATGTTCAGAACCATGTTTCTGTGAATAACTCCTGAACCGTAAGTCCTAGACGCTCGCTCTTGGCTGCATTCGATTCAGCTCGTGGCAGCCAGTCTAAAAAACACTATCTTGGACTTCTCTGCATGTTTCCCAGGCGAGCAATTGGCAGCATGTTCAGAACCATGTTTCTGTGAATAACTCCTGAACCGTAAGTCCTAGACGCTCGCTCTTGGCTGCATTCGATTCAGCTCGTGGCAGCCAGTCTAAAAAACACTATCTTGGACTTCTCTGCATGTTTCCCAGGCGAGAAATTGGCAGCATGTTCAGAACCATGTTTCTGTGAATAACTCCTGAACCGTAAGTCCCAGACGCTCGCTCTTGGCTGCATTCGATTCAGCTCGTGGCAGCCAGTCTAAAAAACACTATCTTGGACTTCTCTGCATGTTCCTAAGGCAAATGTTTCTAAAACTAATTCTTGAACCGTAAGTCCTAGACGCTCGATCTTGGCGGCATTCGTCTCAGCGCCTGGCAATTAGTATAGGAGCACTGTGTTTGACTTCTCTGGATGTTTCCCAGGCGAGTTATTGACAAGTAAATCCTAGACGCTCGATCTTGGTTATTTTCGCTTTCGCGGCTGGCAGTAAAAGAACCATGTTTCTGTGAATAACTCCTGAACCGTAAGTCCTAGACGCTCGCTCTTGGCTGCATTCGATTCAGCTCGTGGCAGCCAGTCTAAAAAACACTATCTTGGACTTCTCTGCATGTTTCCCAGGCGAGCAATTGGCAGCATGTTCAGAACCATGTTTCTGTGAATAACTCCTGAACCGTAAGTCCTAGGCGCTCGCTCTTGGCTGCATTCGATTCAGCTCGTGGCAGCCAGTCTAAAAAACACTATCTTGGACTTCTCTGCATGTTTCCCAGGCGAGAAATTGGCAGCATGTTCAGAACCATGTTTCTGTGAATAACTCCTGAACCGTAAGTCCTAGACGCTCGCTCTTGGCTGCATTCGATTCAGCTCGTGGCAGCCAGTCTAAAAAACACTATCTTGGACTTCTCTGCATGTTTCCCAGGCGAGAAATTGGCAGCATGTTCAGAACCATGTTTCTGTGAATAACTCCTGAACCGTAAGTCCTAGACGCTCGCTCTTGGCTGCATTCGATTCAGCTCGTGGCAGCCAGTCTAAAAAACACTATCTTGGACTTCTCTGCATGTGTCCCAGGCGAGAAATTGGCAGCATGTTCAGAACCATGTTTCTGTGAATAACTCCTGAACCGTATGTCCTAGACGCTCGCTCTTGGCTGCATTCGATTCAGCTCGTGGCAGCCAGTCTAAAAAACACTATCTTGGACTTCTCTGCATGTTTCCCAGGCGAGCAATTGGCAGCATGTTCAGAACCATGTTTCTGTGAATAACTCCTGAACCGTAAGTCCTAGACGCTCGCTCTTGGCTGCATTCGATTCAGCTCGTGGCAGCCAGTCTAAAAAACACTATCTTGGACTTCTCTGCATGTTTCCCAGGCGAGAAATTGGCAGCATGTTCAGAACCATGTTTCTGTGAATAACTCCTGAACCGTAAGTCCTAGACGCTCGATCTTGGCGGCATTCGTCTCAGCGCCTGGCAATTAGTATAGGAGCACTGTGTTTGACTTCTCTGGATGTTTCCCAGGCGAGTTATTGACAAGTAAATCCTAGACGCTCGATCTTGGTTATTTTCGCTTTCGCGGCTGGCAGTAAAAGAACCATGTTTCTGTGAATAACTCCTGAACCGTAAGTCCTAGACGCTCGATCTTGGCGGCATTCGTCTCAGCGCCTGGCAATTAGTATAGGAGCACTGTGTTTGACTTCTCTGGATGTTTCCCAGGCGAGTTATTGACAAGTAAATCCTAGACGCTCGATCTTGGTTATTTTCGCTTTCGCGGCTGGCAGTAAAAGAACCATGTTTCTGTGAATAACTCCTGAACCGTAAGTCCTAGACGCTCGCTCTTGGCTGCATTCGATTCAGCTCGTGGCAGCCAGTCTAAAAAACACTATCTTGGACTTCTCTGCATGTTTCCCAGGCGAGAAATTGGCAGCATGTTCAGAACCATGTTTCTGTGAATAACTCCTGAACCGTAAGTCCTAGACGCTCGATCTTGGCGGCATTCGTCTCAGCGCCTGGCAATTAGTATAGGAGCACTGTGTTTGACTTCTCTGGATGTTTCCCAGGCGAGTTATTGACAAGTAAATCCTAGACGCTCGATCTTGGTTATTTTCGCTTTCGCGGCTGGCAGTAAAAGAACCATGTTTCTGTGAATAACTCCTGAACCGTAAGTCCTAGACGCTCGCTCTTGGCTGCATTCGATTCAGCTCGTGGCAGCCAGTCTAAAAAACACTATCTTGGACTTCTCTGCATGTTTCCCAGGCGAGCAATTGGCAGCATGTTCAGAACCATGTTTCTGTGAATAACTCCTGAACCGTAAGTCCTAGACGCTCGCTCTTGGCTGCATTCGATTCAGCTCGTGGCAGCCAGTCTAAAAAACACTATCTTGGACTTCTCTGCATGTTTCCCAGGCGAGCAATTGGCAGCATGTTCAGAACCATGTTTCTGTGAATAACTCCTGAACCGTAAGTCCTAGACGCTCGCTCTTGGCTGCATTCGATTCAGCTCGTGGCAGCCAGTCTAAAAAACACTATCTTGGACTTCTCTGCATGTTTCCCAGGCGAGCAATTGGCAGCATGTTCAGAACCATGTTTCTGTGAATAACTCCTGAACCGTAAGTCACAGACGCTCGCTCTTGGCTGCATTCGATTCAGCTCGTGGCAGCCAGTCTAAAAAACACTATCTTGGACTTCTCTGCATGTTTCCCAGGCGAGAAATTGGCAGCATGTTCAGAACCATGTTTCTGTGAATAACTCCTGAACCGTAAGTCCTAGACGCTCGCTCTTGGCTGCATTCGATTCAGCTCGTGGCAGCCAGTCTAAAAAACACTATCTTGGACTTCTCTGCATGTTTCCCAGGCGAGAAATTGGCAGCATGTTCAGAACCATGTTTCTGTGAATAACTCCTGAACCGTAAGTCCTAGACGCTCGCTCTTGGCTGCATTCGATTCAGCTCGTGGCAGCCAGTCTAAAAAACACTATCTTGGACTTCTCTGCATGTTTCCCAGGCGAGAAATTGGCAGCATGTTCAGAACCATGTTTCTGTGAATAACTCCTGAACCGTAAGTCCTAGACGCTCGCTCTTGGCTGCATTCGATTCAGCTCGTGGCAGCCAGTCTAAAAAACACTATCTTGGACTTCTCTGCATGTTTCCCAGGCGAGAAATTGGCAGCATGTTCAGAACCATGTTTCTGTGAATAACTCCTGAACCGTAAGTCCTAGACGCTCGATCTTGGCGGCATTCGTCTCAGCGCCTGGCAATTAGTATAGGAGCACTGTGTTTGACTTCTCTGGATGTTTCCCAGGCGAGTTATTGACAAGTAAATCCTAGACGCTCGATCTTGGTTATTTTCGCTTTCGCGGCTGGCAGTAAAAGAACCATGTTTCTGTGAATAACTCCTGAACCGTAAGTCCTAGACGCTCGCTCTTGGCTGCATTCGATTCAGCTCGTGGCAGCCAGTCTAAAAAACACTATCTTGGACTTCTCTGCATGTTTCCCAGACGAGAAATTGGCAGCATGTTCAGAACCATGTTTCTGTGAATAACTCCTGAACCGTAAGTCCTAGACGCTCGATCTTGGCGGCATTCGTCTCAGCGCCTGGCAATTAGTATAGGAGCACTGTGTTTGACTTCTCTGGATGTTTCCCAGGCGAGTTATTGACAAGTAAATCCTAGACGCTCGATCTTGGTTATTTTCGCTTTCGCGGCTGGCAGTAAAAGAACCATGTTTCTGTGAATAACTCCTGAACCGTAAGTCCTAGACGCTCGCTCTTGGCTGCATTCGATTCAGCTCGTGGCAGCCAGTCTAAAAAACACTATCTTGGACTTCTCTGCATGTTTCCCAGGCGAGAAATTGGCAGCATGTTCAGAACCATGTTTCTGTGAATAACTCCTGAACCGTAAGTCCTAGACGCTCGCTCTTGGCTGCATTCGATTCAGCTCGTGGCAGCCAGTCTAAAAAACACTATCTTGGACTTCTCTGCATGTTTCCCAGGCGAGCAATTGGCAGCATGTTCAGAACCATGTTTCTGTGAATAACTCCTGAACCGTAAGTCCTAGACGCTCGCTCTTGGCTGCATTCGATTCAGCTCGTGGCAGCCAGTCTAAAAAACACTATCTTGGACTTCTCTGCATGTTTCCCAGGCGAGAAATTGGCAGCATGTTCAGAACCATGTTTCTGTGAATAACTCCTGAACCGTAAGTCCTAGACGCTCGCTCTTGGCTGCATTCGATTCAGCTCGTGGCAGCCAGTCTAAAAAACACTATCTTGGACTTCTCTGCATGTTCCTAAGGCAAATGTTTCTAAAGCTAATTCTTGAACCGTAAGTCCTAGACGCTCGATCTTGGCGGCATTCGTCTCAGCGCCTGGCAATTAGTATAGGAGCACTGTGTTTGACTTCTCTGGATGTTTCCCAGGCGAGTTATTGACAAGTAAATCCTAGACGCTCGATCTTGGTTATTTTCGCTTTCGCGGCTGGCAGTAAAAGAACCATGTTTCTGTGAATAACTCCTGAACCGTAAGTCCTAGACGCTCGCTCTTGGCTGCATTCGATTCAGCTCGTGGCAGCCAGTCTAAAAAACACTATCTTGGACTTCTCTGCATGTTTCCCAGGCGAGAAATTGGCAGCATGTTCAGAACCATGTTTCTGTGAATAACTCCTGAACCGTAAGTCCTAGACGCTCGATCTTGGCGGCATTCGTCTCAGCGCCTGGCAATTAGTATAGGAGCACTGTGTTTGACTTCTCTGGATGTTTCCCAGGCGAGTTATTGACAAGTAAATCCTAGACGCTCGATCTTGGTTATTTTCGCTTTCGCGGCTGGCAGTAAAAGAACCATGTTTCTGTGAATAACTCCTGAACCGTAAGTCCTAGACGCTCGCTCTTGGCTGCATTCGATTCAGCTCGTGGCAGCCAGTCTAAAAAACACTATCTTGGACTTCTCTGCATGTTTCCCAGGCGAGAAATTGGCAGCATGTTCAGAACCATGTTTCTGTGAATAACTCCTGAACCGTAAGTCCTAGACGCTCGATCTTGGCGGCATTCGTCTCAGCGCCTGGCAATTAGTATAGGAGCACTGTGTTTGACTTCTCTGGATGTTTCCCAGGCGAGTTATTGACAAGTAAATCCTAGACGCTCGATCTTGGTTATTTTCGCTTTCGCGGCTGGCAGTAAAAGAACCATGTTTCTGTGAATAACTCCTGAACCGTAAGTCCTAGACGCTCGCTCTTGGCTGCATTCGATTCAGCTCGTGGCAGCCAGTCTAAAAAACACTATCTTGGACTTCTCTGCATGTTTCCCAGGCGAGAAATTGGCAGCATGTTCAGAACCATGTTTCTGTGAATAACTCCTGAACCGTAAGTCCTAGACGCTCGCTCTTGGCTGCATTCGATTCAGCTCGTGGCAGCCAGTCTAAAAAACACTATCTTGGACTTCTCTGCATGTTTCCCAGGCGAGCAATTGGCAGCATGTTCAGAACCATGTTTCTGTGAATAACTCCTGAACCGTAAGTCCTAGACGCTCGCTCTTGGCTGCATTCGATTCAGCTCGTGGCAGCCAGTCTAAAAAACACTATCTTGGACTTCTCTGCATGTTTCCCAGGCGAGAAATTGGCAGCATGTTCAGAACCATGTTTCTGTGAATAACTCCTGAACCGTAAGTCCTAGACGCTCGATCTTGGCGGCATTCGTCTCAGCGCCTGGCAATTAGTATAGGAGCACTGTGTTTGACTTCTCTGGATGTTTCCCAGGCGAGTTATTGACAAGTAAATCCTAGACGCTCGATCTTGGTTATTTTCGCTTTCGCGGCTGGCAGTAAAAGAACCATGTTTCTGTGAATAACTCCTGAACCGTAAGTCCTAGACGCTCGCTCTTGGCTGCATTCGATTCAGCTCGTGGCAGCCAGTCTAAAAAACACTATCTTGGACTTCTCTGCATGTTTCCCAGGCGAGCAATTGGCAGCATGTTCAGAACCATGTTTCTGTGAATAACTCCTGAACCGTAAGTCCTAGACGCTCGCTCTTGGCTGCATTCGATTCAGCTCGTGGCAGCCAGTCTAAAAAACACTATCTTGGACTTCTCTGCATGTTTCCCAGGCGAGCAATTGGCAGCATGTTCAGAACCATGTTTCTGTGAATAACTCCTGAACCGTAAGTCCTAGACGCTCGCTCTTGGCTGCATTCGATTCAGCTCGTGGCAGCCAGTCTAAAAAACACTATCTTGGACTTCTCTGCATGTTTCCCAGGCGAGAAATTGGCAGCATGTTCAGAACCATGTTTCTGTGAATAACTCCTGAACCGTAAGTCCTAGACGCTCGCTCTTGGCTGCATTCGATTCAGCTCGTGGCAGCCAGTCTAAAAAACACTATCTTGGACTTCTCTGCATGTTTCCCAGACGAGAAATTGGCAGCATGTTCAGAACCATGTTTCTGTGAATAACTCCTGAACCGTAAGTCCTAGACGCTCGCTCTTGGCTGCATTCGATTCAGCTCGTGGCAGCCAGTCTAAAAAACACTATCTTGGACTTCTCTGCATGTTTCCCAGGCGAGAAATTGGCAGCATGTTCAGAACCATGTTTCTGTGAATAACTCCTGAACCGTAAGTCCTAGACGCTCGCTCTTGGCTGCATTCGATTCAGCTCGTGGCAGCCAGTCTAAAAAACACTATCTTGGACTTCTCTGCATGTTTCCCAGGCGAGAAATTGGCAGCATGTTCAGAACCATGTTTCTGTGAATAACTCCTGAACCGTAAGTCCTAGACGCTCGATCTTGGCGGCATTCGTCTCAGCGCCTGGCAATTAGTATAGGAGCACTGTGTTTGACTTCTCTGGATGTTTCCCAGGCGAGTTATTGACAAGTAAATCCTAGACGCTCGATCTTGGTTATTTTCGCTTTCGCGGCTGGCAGTAAAAGAACCATGTTTCTGTGAATAACTCCTGAACCGTAAGTCCTAGACGCTCGCTCTTGGCTGCATTCGATTCAGCTCGTGGCAGCCAGTCTAAAAAACACTATCTTGGACTTCTCTGCATGTTTCCCAGACGAGAAATTGGCAGCATGTTCAGAACCATGTTTCTGTGAATAACTCCTGAACCGTAAGTCCTAGACGCTCGATCTTGGCGGCATTCGTCTCAGCGCCTGGCAATTAGTATAGGAGCACTGTGTTTGACTTCTCTGGATGTTTCCCAGGCGAGTTATTGACAAGTAAATCCTAGACGCTCGATCTTGGTTATTTTCGCTTTCGCGGCTGGCAGTAAAAGAACCATGTTTCTGTGAATAACTCCTGAACCGTAAGTCCTAGACGCTCGCTCTTGGCTGCATTCGATTCAGCTCGTGGCAGCCAGTCTAAAAAACACTATCTTGGACTTCTCTGCATGTTTCCCAGGCGAGAAATTGGCAGCATGTTCAGAACCATGTTTCTGTGAATAACTCCTGAACCGTAAGTCCTAGACGCTCGCTCTTGGCTGCATTCGATTCAGCTCGTGGCAGCCAGTCTAAAAAACACTATCTTGGACTTCTCTGCATGTTTCCCAGGCGAGCAATTGGCAGCATGTTCAGAACCATGTTTCTGTGAATAACTCCTGAACCGTAAGTCCTAGACGCTCGCTCTTGGCTGCATTCGATTCAGCTCGTGGCAGCCAGTCTAAAAAACACTATCTTGGACTTCTCTGCATGTTTCCCAGGCGAGAAATTGGCAGCATGTTCAGAACCATGTTTCTGTGAATAACTCCTGAACCGTAAGTCCTAGACGCTCGCTCTTGGCTGCATTCGATTCAGCTCGTGGCAGCCAGTCTAAAAAACACTATCTTGGACTTCTCTGCATGTTTCCCAGGCGAGAAATTGGCAGCATGTTCAGAACCATGTTTCTGTGAATAACTCCTGAACCGTAAGTCACAGACGCTCGCTCTTGGCTGCATTCGATTCAGCTCGTGGCAGCCAGTCTAAAAAACACTATCTTGGACTTCTCTGCATGTTCCTAAGGCAAATGTTTCTAAAGCTAATTCTTGAACCGTAAGTCCTAGACGCTCGATCTTGGCGGCATTCGTCTCAGCGCCTGGCAATTAGTATAGGAGCACTGTGTTTGACTTCTCTGGATGTTTCCCAGGCGAGTTATTGACAAGTAAATCCTAGACGCTCGATCTTGGTTATTTTCGCTTTCGCGGCTGGCAGTAAAAGAACCATGTTTCTGTGAATAACTCCTGAACCGTAAGTCCTAGACGCTCGCTCTTGGCTGCATTCGATTCAGCTCGTGGCAGCCAGTCTAAAAAACACTATCTTGGACTTCTCTGCATGTTTCCCAGGCGAGCAATTGGCAGCATGTTCAGAACCATGTTTCTGTGAATAACTCCTGAACCGTAAGTCCTAGACGCTCGCTCTTGGCTGCATTCGATTCAGCTCGTGGCAGCCAGTCTAAAAAACACTATCTTGGACTTCTCTGCATGTTCCTAAGGCAAATGTTTCTAAAGCTAATTCTTGAACCGTAAGTCCTAGACGCTCGATCTTGGCGGCATTCGTCTCAGCGCCTGGCAATTAGTATAGGAGCACTGTGTTTGACTTCTCTGGATGTTTCCCAGGCGAGTTATTGACAAGTAAATCCTAGACGCTCGATCTTGGTTATTTTCGCTTTCGCGGCTGGCAGTAAAAGAACCATGTTTCTGTGAATAACTCCTGAACCGTAAGTCCTAGACGCTCGCTCTTGGCTGCATTCGATTCAGCTCGTGGCAGCCAGTCTAAAAAACACTATCTTGGACTTCTCTGCATGTTTCCCAGGCGAGCAATTGGCAGCATGTTCAGAACCATGTTTCTGTGAATAACTCCTGAACCGTAAGTCCTAGACGCTCGCTCTTGGCTGCATTCGATTCAGCTCGTGGCAGCCAGTCTAAAAAACACTATCTTGGACTTCTCTGCATGTTTCCCAGGCGAGAAATTGGCAGCATGTTCAGAACCATGTTTCTGTGAATAACTCCTGAACCGTAAGTCCTAGACGCTCGCTCTTGGCTGCATTCGATTCAGCTCGTGGCAGCCAGTCTAAAAAACACTATCTTGGACTTCTCTGCATGTTTCCCAGGCGAGAAATTGGCAGCATGTTCAGAACCATGTTTCTGTGAATAACTCCTGAACCGTAAGTCCTAGACGCTCGCTCTTGGCTGCATTCGATTCAGCTCGTGGCAGCCAGTCTAAAAAACACTATCTTGGACTTCTCTGCATGTTTCCCAGGCGAGAAATTGGCAGCATGTTCAGAACCATGTTTCTGTGAATAACTCCTGAACCGTATGTCCTAGACGCTCGCTCTTGGCTGCATTCGATTCAGCTCGTGGCAGCCAGTCTAAAAAACACTATCTTGGACTTCTCTGCATGTTTCCCAGGCGAGCAATTGGCAGCATGTTCAGAACCATGTTTCTGTGAATAACTCCTGAACCGTAAGTCCTAGACGCTCGCTCTTGGCTGCATTCGATTCAGCTCGTGGCAGCCAGTCTAAAAAACACTATCTTGGACTTCTCTGCATGTTTCCCAGGCGAGAAATTGGCAGCATGTTCAGAACCATGTTTCTGTGAATAACTCCTGAACCGTAAGTCCTAGACGCTCGATCTTGGCGGCATTCGTCTCAGCGCCTGGCAATTAGTATAGGAGCACTGTGTTTGACTTCTCTGGATGTTTCCCAGGCGAGTTATTGACAAGTAAATCCTAGACGCTCGATCTTGGTTATTTTCGCTTTCGCGGCTGGCAGTAAAAGAACCATGTTTCTGTGAATAACTCCTGAACCGTAAGTCCTAGACGCTCGCTCTTGGCTGCATTCGATTCAGCTCGTGGCAGCCAGTCTAAAAAACACTATCTTGGACTTCTCTGCATGTTTCCCAGGCGAGAAATTGGCAGCATATTCAGAACCATGTTTCTGTGAATAACTCCTGAACCGTAAGTCCTAGACGCTCGATCTTGGCGGCATTCGTCTCAGCGCCTGGCAATTAGTATAGGAGCACTGTGTTTGACTTCTCTGGATGTTTCCCAGGCGAGTTATTGACAAGTAAATCCTAGACGCTCGATCTTGGTTATTTTCGCTTTCGCGGCTGGCAGTAAAAGAACCATGTTTCTGTGAATAACTCCTGAACCGTAAGTCCTAGACGCTCGCTCTTGGCTGCATTCGATTCAGCTCGTGGCAGCCAGTCTAAAAAACACTATCTTGGACTTCTCTGCATGTTTCCCAGGCGAGCAATTGGCAGCATGTTCAGAACCATGTTTCTGTGAATAACTCCTGAACCGTAAGTCCTAGACGCTCGCTCTTGGCTGCATTCGATTCAGCTCGTGGCAGCCAGTCTAAAAAACACTATCTTGGACTTCTCTGCATGTTTCCCAGGCGAGCAATTGGCAGCATGTTCAGAACCATGTTTCTGTGAATAACTCCTGAACCGTAAGTCCTAGACGCTCGCTCTTGGCTGCATTCGATTCAGCTCGTGGCAGCCAGTCTAAAAAACACTATCTTGGACTTCTCTGCATGTTTCCCAGGCGAGAAATTGGCAGCATGTTCAGAACCATGTTTCTGTGAATAACTCCTGAACCGTAAGTCCTAGACGCTCGCTCTTGGCTGCATTCGATTCAGCTCGTGGCAGCCAGTCTAAAAAACACTATCTTGGACTTCTCTGCATGTTTCCCAGGCGAGAAATTGGCAGCATGTTCAGAACCATGTTTCTGTGAATAACTCCTGAACCGTAAGTCACAGACGCTCGCTCTTGGCTGCATTCGATTCAGCTCGTGGCAGCCAGTCTAAAAAACACTATCTTGGACTTCTCTGCATGTTCCTAAGGCAAATGTTTCTAAAGCTAATTCTTGAACCGTAAGTCCTAGACGCTCGATCTTGGCGGCATTCGTCTCAGCGCCTGGCAATTAGTATAGGAGCACTGTGTTTGACTTCTCTGGATGTTTCCCAGGCGAGTTATTGACAAGTAAATCCTAGACGCTCGATCTTGGTTATTTTCGCTTTCGCGGCTGGCAGTAAAAGAACCATGTTTCTGTGAATAACTCCTGAACCGTAAGTCCTAGACGCTCGCTCTTGGCTGCATTCGATTCAGCTCGTGGCAGCCAGTCTAAAAAACACTATCTTGGACTTCTCTGCATGTTTCCCAGGCGAGCAATTGGCAGCATGTTCAGAACCATGTTTCTGTGAATAACTCCTGAACCGTAAGTCCTAGACGCTCGCTCTTGGCTGCATTCGATTCAGCTCGTGGCAGCCAGTCTAAAAAACACTATCTTGGACTTCTCTGCATGTTCCTAAGGCAAATGTTTCTAAAGCTAATTCTTGAACCGTAAGTCCTAGACGCTCGATCTTGGCGGCATTCGTCTCAGCGCCTGGTAATTAGTATAGGAGCACTGTGTTTGACTTCTCTGGATGTTTCCCAGGCGAGTTATTGACAAGTAAATCCTAGACGCTCGATCTTGGTTATTTTCGCTTTCGCGGCTGGCAGTAAAAGAACCATGTTTCTGTGAATAACTCCTGAACCGTAAGTCCTAGACGCTCGCTCTTGGCTGCATTCGATTCAGCTCGTGGCAGCCAGTCTAAAAAACACTATCTTGGACTTCTCTGCATGTTTCCCAGGCGAGCAATTGGCAGCATGTTCAGAACCATGTTTCTGTGAATAACTCCTGAACCGTAAGTCCTAGACGCTCGCTCTTGGCTGCATTCGATTCAGCTCGTGGCAGCCAGTCTAAAAAACACTATCTTGGACTTCTCTGCATGTTTCCCAGGCGAGAAATTGGCAGCATGTTCAGAACCATGTTTCTGTGAATAACTCCTGAACCGTAAGTCCTAGACGCTCGCTCTTGGCTGCATTCGATTCAGCTCGTGGCAGCCAGTCTAAAAAACACTATCTTGGACTTCTCTGCATGTTTCCCAGGCGAGAAATTGGCAGCATGTTCAGAACCATGTTTCTGTGAATAACTCCTGAACCGTAAGTCCTAGACGCTCGCTCTTGGCTGCATTCGATTCAGCTCGTGGCAGCCAGTCTAAAAAACACTATCTTGGACTTCTCTGCATGTTTCCCAGGCGAGAAATTGGCAGCATGTTCAGAACCATGTTTCTGTGAATAACTCCTGAACCGTAAGTCCTAGACGCTCGCTCTTGGCTGCATTCGATTCAGCTCGTGGCAGCCAGTCTAAAAAACACTATCTTGGACTTCTCTGCATGTTTCCCAGGCGAGCAATTGGCAGCATGTTCAGAACCATGTTTCTGTGAATAACTCCTGAACCATAAGTCCTAGACGCTCGCTCTTGGCTGCATTCGATTCAGCTCGTGGCAGCCAGTCTAAAAAACACTATCTTGGACTTCTCTGCATGTTTCCCAGGCGAGAAATTGGCAGCATGTTCAGAACCATGTTTCTGTGAATAACTCCTGAACCGTAAGTCCTAGACGCTCGATCTTGGCGGCATTCGTCTCAGCGCCTGGCAATTAGTATAGGAGCACTGTGTTTGACTTCTCTGGATGTTTCCCAGGCGAGTTATTGACAAGTAAATCCTAGACGCTCGATCTTGGTTATTTTCGCTTTCGCGGCTGGCAGTAAAAGAACCATGTTTCTGTGAATAACTCCTGAACCGTAAGTCCTAGACGCTCGCTCTTGGCTGCATTCGATTCAGCTCGTGGCAGCCAGTCTAAAAAACACTATCTTGGACTTCTCTGCATGTTTCCCAGACGAGAAATTGGCAGCATGTTCAGAACCATGTTTCTGTGAATAACTCCTGAACCGTAAGTCCTAGATGCTCGATCTTGGCGGCATTCGTCTCAGCGCCTGGCAATTAGTATAGGAGCACTGTGTTTGACTTCTCTGGATGTTTCCCAGGCGAGTTATTGACAAGTAAATCCTAGACGCTCGATCTTGGTTATTTTCGCTTTCGCGGCTGGCAGTAAAAGAACCATGTTTCTGTGAATAACTCCTGAACCGTAAGTCCTAGACGCTCGCTCTTGGCTGCATTCGATTCAGCTCGTGGCAGCCAGTCTAAAAAACACTATCTTGGACTTCTCTGCATGTTTCCCAGGCGAGCAATTGGCAGCATGTTCAGAACCATGTTTCTGTGAATAACTCCTGAACCGTAAGTCCTAGACGCTCGCTCTTGGCTGCATTCGATTCAGCTCGTGGCAGCCAGTCTAAAAAACACTATCTTGGACTTCTCTGCATGTTTCCCAGGCGAGAAATTGGCAGCATGTTCAGAACCATGTTTCTGTGAATAACTCCTGAACCGTAAGTCACAGACGCTCGCTCTTGGCTGCATTCGATTCAGCTCGTGGCAGCCAGTCTAAAAAACACTATCTTGGACTTCTCTGCATGTTTCCCAGGCGAGAAATTGGCAGCATGTTCAGAACCATGTTTCTGTGAATAACTCCTGAACCGTAAGTCCTAGACGCTCGCTCTTGGCTGCATTCGATTCAGCTCGTGGCAGCCAGTCTAAAAAACACTATCTTGGACTTCTCTGCATGTTTCCCAGGCGAGAAATTGGCAGCATGTTCAGAACCATGTTTCTGTGAATAACTCCTGAACCGTAAGTCCTAGACGCTCGCTCTTGGCTGCATTCGATTCAGCTCGTGGCAGCCAGTCTAAAAAACACTATCTTGGACTTCTCTGCATGTTTCCCAGGCGAGCAATTGGCAGCATGTTCAGAACCATGTTTCTGTGAATAACTCCTGAACCGTAAGTCCTAGACGCTCGCTCTTGGCTGCATTCGATTCAGCTCGTGGCAGCCAGTCTAAAAAACACTATCTTGGACTTCTCTGCATGTTTCCCAGGCGAGAAATTGGCAGCATGTTCAGAACCATGTTTCTGTGAATAACTCCTGAACCGTAAGTCCTAGACGCTCGATCTTGGCGGCATTCGTCTCAGCGCCTGGCAATTAGTATAGGAGCACTGTGTTTGACTTCTCTGGATGTTTCCCAGGCGAGTTATTGACAAGTAAATCCTAGACGCTCGATCTTGGTTATTTTCGCTTTCGCGGCTGGCAGTAAAAGAACCATGTTTCTGTGAATAACTCCTGAACCGTAAGTCCTAGACGCTCGCTCTTGGCTGCATTCGATTCAGCTCGTGGCAGCCAGTCTAAAAAACACTATCTTGGACTTCTCTGCATGTTTCCCAGACGAGAAATTGGCAGCATGTTCAGAACCATGTTTCTGTGAATAACTCCTGAACCGTAAGTCCTAGATGCTCGATCTTGGCGGCATTCGTCTCAGCGCCTGGCAATTAGTATAGGAGCACTGTGTTTGACTTCTCTGGATGTTTCCCAGGCGAGTTATTGACAAGTAAATCCTAGACGCTCGATCTTGGTTATTTTCGCTTTCGCGGCTGGCAGTAAAAGAACCATGTTTCTGTGAATAACTCCTGAACCGTAAGTCCTAGACGCTCGCTCTTGGCTGCATTCGATTCAGCTCGTGGCAGCCAGTCTAAAAAACACTATCTTGGACTTCTCTGCATGTTTCCCAGGCGAGCAATTGGCAGCATGTTCAGAACCATGTTTCTGTGAATAACTCCTGAACCGTAAGTCCTAGACGCTCGCTCTTGGCTGCATTCGATTCAGCTCGTGGCAGCCAGTCTAAAAAACACTATCTTGGACTTCTCTGCATGTTTCCCAGGCGAGAAATTGGCAGCATGTTCAGAACCATGTTTCTGTGAATAACTCCTGAACCGTAAGTCACAGACGCTCGCTCTTGGCTGCATTCGATTCAGCTCGTGGCAGCCAGTCTAAAAAACACTATCTTGGACTTCTCTGCATGTTCCTAAGGCAAATGTTTCTAAAGCTAATTCTTGAACCGTAAGTCCTAGACGCTCGATCTTGGCGGCATTCGTCTCAGCGCCTGGCAATTAGTATAGGAGCACTGTGTTTGACTTCTCTGGATGTTTCCCAGGCGAGTTATTGACAAGTAAATCCTAGACGCTCGATCTTGGTTATTTTCGCTTTCGCGGCTGGCAGTAAAAGAACCATGTTTCTGTGAATAACTCCTGAACCGTAAGTCCTAGACGCTCGCTCTTGGCTGCATTCGATTCAGCTCGTGGCAGCCAGTCTAAAAAACACTATCTTGGACTTCTCTGCATGTTTCCCAGGCGAGCAATTGGCAGCATGTTCAGAACCATGTTTCTGTGAATAACTCCTGAACCGTAAGTCCTAGACGCTCGCTCTTGGCTGCATTCGATTCAGCTCGTGGCAGCCAGTCTAAAAAACACTATCTTGGACTTCTCTGCATGTTTCCCAGGCGAGCAATTGGCAGCATGTTCAGAACCATGTTTCTGTGAATAACTCCTGAACCGTAAGTCCTAGACGCTCGCTCTTGGCTGCATTCGATTCAGCTCGTGGCAGCCAGTCTAAAAAACACTATCTTGGACTTCTCTGCATGTTTCCCAGGCGAGCAATTGGCAGCATGTTCAGAACCATGTTTCTGTGAATAACTCCTGAACCGTAAGTCCTAGACGCTCGCTCTTGGCTGCATTCGATTCAGCTCGTGGCAGCCAGTCTAAAAAACACTATCTTGGACTTCTCTGCATGTTTCCCAGGCGAGCAATTGGCAGCATGTTCAGAACCATGTTTCTGTGAATAACTCCTGAACCGTAAGTCACAGACGCTCGCTCTTGGCTGCATTCGATTCAGCTCGTGGCAGCCAGTCTAAAAAACACTATCTTGGACTTCTCTGCATGTTCCTAAGGCAAATGTTTCTAAAGCTAATTCTTGAACCGTAAGTCCTAGACGCTCGATCTTGGCGGCATTCGTCTCAGCGCCTGGCAATTAGTATAGGAGCACTGTGTTTGACTTCTCTGGATGTTTCCCAGGCGAGTTATTGACAAGTAAATCCTAGACGCTCGATCTTGGTTATTTTCGCTTTCGCGGCTGGCAGTAAAAGAACCATGTTTCTGTGAATAACTCCTGAACCGTAAGTCCTAGACGCTCGCTCTTGGCTGCATTCGATTCAGCTCGTGGCAGCCAGTCTAAAAAACACTATCTTGGACTTCTCTGCATGTTTCCCAGGCGAGCAATTGGCAGCATGTTCAGAACCATGTTTCTGTGAATAACTCCTGAACCGTAAGTCCTAGACGCTCGCTCTTGGCTGCATTCGATTCAGCTCGTGGCAGCCAGTCTAAAAAACACTATCTTGGACTTCTCTGCATGTTCCTAAGGCAAATGTTTCTAAAGCTAATTCTTGAACCGTAAGTGCTAGACGCTCGATCTTGGCGGCATTCGTCTCAGCGCCTGGCAATTAGTATAGGAGCACTGTGTTTGACTTCTCTGGATGTTTCCCAGGCGAGTTATTGACAAGTAAATCCTAGACGCTCGATCTTGGTTATTTTCGCTTTCGCGGCTGGCAGTAAAAGAACCATGTTTCTGTGAATAACTCCTGAACCGTAAGTCCTAGACGCTCGCTCTTGGCTGCATTCGATTCAGCTCGTGGCAGCCAGTCTAAAAAACACTATCTTGGACTTCTCTGCATGTTTCCCAGGCGAGCAATTGGCAGCATGTTCAGAACCATGTTTCTGTGAATAACTCCTGAACCGTAAGTCCTAGACGCTCGCTCTTGGCTGCATTCGATTCAGCTCGTGGCAGCCAGTCTAAAAAACACTATCTTGGACTTCTCTGCATGTTTCCCAGGCGAGCAATTGGCAGCATGTTCAGAACCATGTTTCTGTGAATAACTCCTGAACCGTAAGTCCTAGACGCTCGCTCTTGGCTGCATTCGATTCAGCTCGTGGCAGCCAGTCTAAAAAACACTATCTTGGACTTCTCTGCATGTTTCCCAGGCGAGAAATTGGCAGCATGTTCAGAACCATGTTTCTGTGAATAACTCCTGAACCGTAAGTCCTAGACGCTCGCTCTTGGCTGCATTCGATTCAGCTCGTGGCAGCCAGTCTAAAAAACACTATCTTGGACTTCTCTGCATGTTCCTAAGGCAAATGTTTCTAAAGCTAATTCTTGAACCGTAAGTCCTAGACGCTCGATCTTGGCGGCATTCGTCTCAGCGCCTGGCAATTAGTATAGGAGCACTGTGTTTGACTTCTCTGGATGTTTCCCAGGCGAGTTATTGACAAGTAAATCCTAGACGCTCGATCTTGGTTATTTTCGCTTTCGCGGCTGGCAGTAAAAGAACCATGTTTCTGTGAATAACTCCTGAACCGTAAGTCCTAGACGCTCGCTCTTGGCTGCATTCGATTCAGCTCGTGGCAGCCAGTCTAAAAAACACTATCTTGGACTTCTCTGCATGTTTCCCAGGCGAGCAATTGGCAGCATGTTCAGAACCATGTTTCTGTGAATAACTCCTGAACCGTAAGTCCTAGACGCTCGCTCTTGGCTGCATTCGATTCAGCTCGTGGCAGCCAGTCTAAAAAACACTATCTTGGACTTCTCTGCATGTTTCCCAGGCGAGCAATTGGCAGCATGTTCAGAACCATGTTTCTGTGAATAACTCCTGAACCGTAAGTCCTAGACGCTCGCTCTTGGCTGCATTCGATTCAGCTCGTGGCAGCCAGTCTAAAAAACACTATCTTGGACTTCTCTGCATGTTTCCCAGGCGAGCAATTGGCAGCATGTTCAGAACCATGTTTCTGTGAATAACTCCTGAACCGTAAGTCACAGACGCTCGCTCTTGGCTGCATTCGATTCAGCTCGTGGCAGCCAGTCTAAAAAACACTATCTTGGACTTCTCTGCATGTTCCTAAGGCAAATGTTTCTAAAGCTAATTCTTGAACCGTAAGTCCTAGACGCTCGATCTTGGCGGCATTCGTCTCAGCGCCTGGCAATTAGTATAGGAGCACTGTGTTTGACTTCTCTGGATGTTTCCCAGGCGAGTTATTGACAAGTAAATCCTAGACGCTCGATCTTGGTTATTTTCGCTTTCGCGGCTGGCAGTAAAAGAACCATGTTTCTGTGAATAACTCCTGAACCGTAAGTCCTAGACGCTCGCTCTTGGCTGCATTCGATTCAGCTCGTGGCAGCCAGTCTAAAAAACACTATCTTGGACTTCTCTGCATGTTTCTCAGGCGAGCAATTGGCAGCATGTTCAGAACCATGTTTCTGTGAATAACTCCTGAACCGTAAGTCCTAGACGCTCGCTCTTGGCTGCATTCGATTCAGCTCGTGGCAGCCAGTCTAAAAAACACTATCTTGGACTTCTCTGCATGTTCCTAAGGCAAATGTTTCTAAAGCTAATTCTTGAACCGTAAGTCCTAGACGCTCGATCTTGGCGGCATTCGTCTCAGCGCCTGGCAATTAGTATAGGAGCACTGTGTTTGACTTCTCTGGATGTTTCCCAGGCGAGTTATTGACAAGTAAATCCTAGACGCTCGATCTTGGTTATTTTCGCTTTCGCGGCTGGCAGTAAAAGAACCATGTTTCTGTGAATAACTCCTGAACCGTAAGTCCTAGACGCTCGCTCTTGGCTGCATTCGATTCAGCTCGTGGCAGCCAGTCTAAAAAACACTATCTTGGACTTCTCTGCATGTTTCCCAGGCGAGCAATTGGCAGCATGTTCAGAACCATGTTTCTGTGAATAACTCCTGAACCGTAAGTCCTAGACGCTCGCTCTTGGCTGCATTCGATTCAGCTCGTGGCAGCCAGTCTAAAAAACACTATCTTGGACTTCTCTGCATGTTTCCCAGGCGAGCAATTGGCAGCATGTTCAGAACCATGTTTCTGTGAATAACTCCTGAACCGTAAGTCCTAGACGCTCGCTCTTGGCTGCATTCGATTCAGCTCGTGGCAGCCAGTCTAAAAAACACTATCTTGGACTTCTCTGCATGTTTCCCAGGCGAGCAATTGGCAGCATGTTCAGAACCATGTTTCTGTGAATAACTCCTGAACCGTAAGTCACAGACGCTCGCTCTTGGCTGCTTTCGATTCAGCTCGTGGCAGCCAGTCTAAAAAACACTATCTTGGACTTCTCTGCATGTTCCTAAGGCAAATGTTTCTAAAGCTAATTCTTGAACCGTAAGTCCTAGACGCTCGATCTTGGCGGCATTCGTCTCAGCGCCTGGCAATTAGTATAGGAGCACTGTGTTTGACTTCTCTGGATGTTTCCCAGGCGAGTTATTGACAAGTAAATCCTAGACGCTCGATCTTGGTTATTTTCGCTTTCGCGGCTGGCAGTAAAAGAACCATGTTTCTGTGAATAACTCCTGAACCGTAAGTCCTAGACGCTCGCTCTTGGCTGCATTCGATTCAGCTCGTGGCAGCCAGTCTAAAAAACACTATCTTGGACTTCTCTGCATGTTTCCCAGGCGAGCAATTGGCAGCATGTTCAGAACCATGTTTCTGTGAATAACTCCTGAACCGTAAGTCCTAGACGCTCGCTCTTGGCTGCATTCGATTCAGCTCGTGGCAGCCAGTCTAAAAAACACTATCTTGGACTTCTCTGCATGTTTCCCAGGCGAGAAATTGGCAGCATGTTCAGAACCATGTTTCTGTGAATAACTCCTGAACCGTAAGTCCTAGACGCTCGCTCTTGGCTGCATTCGATTCAGCTCGTGGCAGCCAGTCTAAAAAACACTATCTTGGACTTCTCTGCATGTTCCTAAGGCAAATGTTTCTAAAGCTAATTCTTGAACCGTAAGTCCTAGACGCTCGATCTTGGCGGCATTCGTCTCAGCGCCTGGCAATTAGTATAGGAGCACTGTGTTTGACTTCTCTGGATGTTTCCCAGGCGAGTTATTGACAAGTAAATCCTAGACGCTCGATCTTGGTTATTTTCGCTTTCGCGGCTGGCAGTAAAAGAACCATGTTTCTGTGAATAACTCCTGAACCGTAAGTCCTAGACGCTCGCTCTTGGCTGCATTCGATTCAGCTCGTGGCAGCCAGTCTAAAAAACACTATCTTGGACTTCTCTGCATGTTTCCCAGGCGAGCAATTGGCAGCATGTTCAGAACCATGTTTCTGTGAATAACTCCTGAACCGTAAGTCCTAGACGCTCGCTCTTGGCTGCATTCGATTCAGCTCGTGGCAGCCAGTCTAAAAAACACTATCTTGGACTTCTCTGCATGTTTCCCAGGCGAGCAATTGGCAGCATGTTCAGAACCATGTTTCTGTGAATAACTCCTGAACCGTAAGTCCTAGACGCTCGCTCTTGGCTGCATTCGATTCAGCTCGTGGCAGCCAGTCTAAAAAACACTATCTTGGACTTCTCTGCATGTTTCCCAGGCGAGCAATTGGCAGCATGTTCAGAACCATGTTTCTGTGAATAACTCCTGAACCGTAAGTCACAGACGCTCGCTCTTGGCTGCATTCGATTCAGCTCGTGGCAGCCAGTCTAAAAAACACTATCTTGGACTTCTCTGCATGTTCCTAAGGCAAATGTTTCTAAAGCTTTTTCTTGAACCGTAAGTCCTAGACGCTCGATCTTGGCGGCATTCGTCTCAGCGCCTGGCAATTAGTATAGGAGCACTGTGTTTGACTTCTCTGGATGTTTCCCAGGCGAGTTATTGACAAGTAAATCCTAGACGCTCGATCTTGGTTATTTTCGCTTTCGCGGCTGGCAGTAAAAGAACCATGTTTCTGTGAATAACTCCTGAACCGTAAGTCCTAGACGCTCGCTCTTGGCTGCATTCGATTCAGCTCGTGGCAGCCAGTCTAAAAAACACTATCTTGGACTTCTCTGCATGTTTCCCAGGCGAGCAATTGGCAGCATGTTCAGAACCATGTTTCTGTGAATAACTCCTGAACCGTAAGTCCTAGACGCTCGCTCTTGGCTGCATTCGATTCAGCTCGTGGCAGCCAGTCTAAAAAACACTATCTTGGACTTCTCTGCATGTTCCTAAGGCAAATGTTTCTAAAGCTAATTCTTGAACCGTAAGTCCTAGACGCTCGATCTTGGCGGCATTCGTCTCAGCGCCTGGCAATTAGTATAGGAGCACTGTGTTTGACTTCTCTGGATGTTTCCCAGGCGAGTTATTGACAAGTAAATCCTAGACGCTCGATCTTGGTTATTTTCGCTTTCGCGGCTGGCAGTAAAAGAACCATGTTTCTGTGAATAACTCCTGAACCGTAAGTCCTAGACGCTCGCTCTTGGCTGCATTCGATTCAGCTCGTGGCAGCCAGTCTAAAAAACACTATCTTGGACTTCTCTGCATGTTTCCCAGGCGAGCAATTGGCAGCATGTTCAGAACCATGTTTCTGTGAATAACTCCTGAACCGTAAGTCCTAGACGCTCGCTCTTGGCTGCATTCGATTCAGCTCGTGGCAGCCAGTCTAAAAAACACTATCTTGGACTTCTCTGCATGTTTCCCAGGCGAGCAATTGGCAGCATGTTCAGAACCATGTTTCTGTGAATAACTCCTGAACCGTAAGTCCTAGACGCTCGCTCTTGGCTGCATTCGATTCAGCTCGTGGCAGCCAGTCTAAAAAACACTATCTTGGACTTCTCTGCATGTTTCCCAGGCGAGCAATTGGCAGCATGTTCAGAACCATGTTTCTGTGAATAACTCCTGAACCGTAAGTCACAGACGCTCGCTCTTGGCTGCTTTCGATTCAGCTCGTGGCAGCCAGTCTAAAAAACACTATCTTGGACTTCTCTGCATGTTCCTAAGGCAAATGTTTCTAAAGCTAATTCTTGAACCGTAAGTCCTAGACGCTCGATCTTGGCGGCATTCGTCTCAGCGCCTGGCAATTAGTATAGGAGCACTGTGTTTGACTTCTCTGGATGTTTCCCAGGCGAGTTATTGACAAGTAAATCCTAGACGCTCGATCTTGGTTATTTTCGCTTTCGCGGCTGGCAGTAAAAGAACCATGTTTCTGTGAATAACTCCTGAACCGTAAGTCCTAGACGCTCGCTCTTGGCTGCATTCGATTCAGCTCGTGGCAGCCAGTCTAAAAAACACTATCTTGGACTTCTCTGCATGTTTCCCAGGCGAGAAATTGGCAGCATGTTCAGAACCATGTTTCTGTGAATAACTCCTGAACCGTAAGTCCTAGACGCTCGATCTTGGCGGCATTCGTCTCAGCGCCTGGCAATTAGTATAGGAGCACTGTGTTTGACTTCTCTGGATGTTTCCCAGGCGAGTTATTGACAAGTAAATCCTAGACGCTCGATCTTGGTTATTTTCGCTTTCGCGGCTGGCAGTAAAAGAACCATGTTTCTGTGAATATCTCCTGAACCGTAAGTCCTAGACGCTCGCTCTTGGCTGCATTCGATTCAGCTCGTGGCAGCCAGTCTAAAAAACACTATCTTGGACTTCTCTGCATGTTTCCCAGGCGAGAAATTGGCAGCATGTTCAGAACCATGTTTCTGTGAATAACTCCTGAACCGTAAGTCCTAGACGCTCGCTCTTGGCTGCATTCGATTCAGCTCGTGGCAGCCAGTCTAAAAAACACTATCTTGGACTTCTCTGCATGTTTCCCAGGCGAGCAATTGGCAGCATGTTCAGAACCATGTTTCTGTGAATAACTCCTGAACCGTAAGTCCTAGACGCTCGCTCTTGGCTGCATTCGATTCAGCTCGTGGCAGCCAGTCTAAAAAACACTATCTTGGACTTCTCTGCATGTTCCTAAGGCAAATGTTTCTAAAGCTAATTCTTGAACCGTAAGTCCTAGACGCTCGATCTTGGCGGCATTCGTCTCAGCGCCTGGCAATTAGTATAGGAGCACTGTGTTTGACTTCTCTGGATGTTTCCCAGGCGAGTTATTGACAAGTAAATCCTAGACGCTCGATCTTGGTTATTTTCGCTTTCGCGGCTGGCAGTAAAAGAACCATGTTTCTGTGAATAACTCCTGAACCGTAAGTCCTAGACGCTCGCTCTTGGCTGCATTCGATTCAGCTCGTGGCAGCCAGTCTAAAAAACACTATCTTGGACTTCTCTGCATGTTTCCCAGGCGAGCAATTGGCAGCATGTTCAGAACCATGTTTCTGTGAATAACTCCTGAACCGTAAGTCCTAGACGCTCGCTCTTGGCTGCATTCGATTCAGCTCGTGGCAGCCAGTCTAAAAAACACTATCTTGGACTTCTCTGCATGTTTCCCAGGCGAGAAATTGGCAGCATGTTCAGAACCATGTTTCTGTGAATAACTCCTGAACCGTAAGTCCTAGACGCTCGCTCTTGGCTGCATTCGATTCAGCTCGTGGCAGCCAGTCTAAAAAACACTATCTTGGACTTCTCTGCATGTTTCCCAGGCGAGCAATTGGCAGCATGTTCAGAACCATGTTTCTGTGAATAACTCCTGAACCGTAAGTCCTAGACGCTCGCTCTTGGCTGCATTCGATTCAGCTCGTGGCAGCCAGTCTAAAAAACACTATCTTGGACTTCTCTGCATGTTTCCCAGGCGAGAAATTGGCAGCATGTTCAGAACCATGTTTCTGTGAATAACTCCTGAACCGTAAGTCCTAGACGCTCGATCTTGGCGGCATTCGTCTCAGCGCCTGGCAATTAGTATAGGAGCACTGTGTTTGACTTCTCTGGATGTTTCCCAGGCGAGTTATTGACAAGTAAATCCTAGACGCTCGATCTTGGTTATTTTCGCTTTCGCGGCTGGCAGTAAAAGAACCATGTTTCTGTGAATAACTCCTGAACCGTAAGTCCTAGACGCTCGCTCTTGGCTGCATTCGATTCAGCTCGTGGCAGCCAGTCTAAAAAACACTATCTTGGACTTCTCTGCATGTTTCCCAGGCGAGAAATTGGCAGCATGTTCAGAACCATGTTTCTGTGAATAACTCCTGAACCGTAAGTCCTAGACGCTCGATCTTGGCGGCATTCGTCTCAGCGCCTGGCAATTAGTATAGGAGCACTGTGTTTGACTTCTCTGGATGTTTCCCAGGCGAGTTATTGACAAGTAAATCCTAGACGCTCGATCTTGGTTATTTTCGCTTTCGCGGCTGGCAGTAAAAGAACCATGTTTCTGTGAATAACTCCTGAACCGTAAGTCCTAGACGCTCGCTCTTGGCTGCATTCGATTCAGCTCGTGGCAGCCAGTCTAAAAAACACTATCTTGGACTTCTCTGCATGTTTCCCAGGCGAGCAATTGGCAGCATGTTCAGAACCATGTTTCTGTGAATAACTCCTGAACCGTAAGTCCTAGACGCTCGCTCTTGGCTGCATTCGATTCAGCTCGTGGCAGCCAGTCTAAAAAACACTATCTTGGACTTCTCTGCATGTTTCCCAGGCGAGCAATTGGCAGCATGTTCAGAACCATGTTTCTGTGAATAACTCCTGAACCGTAAGTCCTAGACGCTCGCTCTTGGCTGCATTCGATTCAGCTCGTGGCAGCCAGTCTAAAAAACACTATCTTGGACTTCTCTGCATGTTTCCCAGGCGAGAAATTGGCAGCATGTTCAGAACCATGTTTCTGTGAATAACTCCTGAACCGTAAGTCCTAGACGCTCGCTCTTGGCTGCATTCGATTCAGCTCGTGGCAGCCAGTCTAAAAAACACTATCTTGGACTTCTCTGCATGTTTCCCAGGCGAGAAATTGGCAGCATGTTCAGAACCATGTTTCTGTGAATAACTCCTGAACCGTAAGTCCTAGACGCTCGCTCTTGGCTGCATTCGATTCAGCTCGTGGCAGCCAGTCTAAAAAACACTATCTTGGACTTCTCTGCATGTTTCCCAGGCGAGAAATTGGCAGCATGTTCAGAACCATGTTTCTGTGAATAACTCCTGAACCGTAAGTCCTAGACGCTCGCTCTTGGCTGCATTCGATTCAGCTCGTGGCAGCCAGTCTAAAAAACACTATCTTGGACTTCTCTGCATGTTTCCCAGGCGAGAAATTGGCAGCATGTTCAGAACCATGTTTCTGTGAATAACTCCTGAACCGTAAGTCCTAGACGCTCGCTCTTGGCTGCATTCGATTCAGCTCGTGGCAGCCAGTCTAAAAAACACTATCTTGGACTTCTCTGCATGTTTCCCAGGCGAGAAATTGGCAGCATGTTCAGAACCATGTTTCTGTGAATAACTCCTGAACCGTAAGTCCTAGACGCTCGATCTTGGCGGCATTCGTCTCAGCGCCTGGCAATTAGTATAGGAGCACTGTGTTTGACTTCTCTGGATGTTTCCCAGGCGAGTTATTGACAAGTAAATCCTAGACGCTCGATCTTGGTTATTTTCGCTTTCGCGGCTGGCAGTAAAAGAACCATGTTTCTGTGAATAACTCCTGAACCGTAAGTCCTAGACGCTCGCTCTTGGCTGCATTCGATTCAGCTCGTGGCAGCCAGTCTAAAAAACACTATCTTGGACTTCTCTGCATGTTTCCCAGACGAGAAATTGGCAGCATGTTCAGAACCATGTTTCTGTGAATAACTCCTGAACCGTAAGTCCTAGACGCTCGATCTTGGCGGCATTCGTCTCAGCGCCTGGCAATTAGTATAGGAGCACTGTGTTTGACTTCTCTGGATGTTTCCCAGGCGAGTTATTGACAAGTAAATCCTAGACGCTCGATCTTGGTTATTTTCGCTTTCGCGGCTGGCAGTAAAAGAACCATGTTTCTGTGAATAACTCCTGAACCGTAAGTCCTAGACGCTCGCTCTTGGCTGCATTCGATTCAGCTCGTGGCAGCCAGTCTAAAAAACACTATCTTGGACTTCTCTGCATGTTTCCCAGGCGAGAAATTGGCAGCATGTTCAGAACCATGTTTCTGTGAATAACTCCTGAACCGTAAGTCCTAGACGCTCGCTCTTGGCTGCATTCGATTCAGCTCGTGGCAGCCAGTCTAAAAAACACTATCTTGGACTTCTCTGCATGTTTCCCAGGCGAGCAATTGGCAGCATGTTCAGAACCATGTTTCTGTGAATAACTCCTGAACCGTAAGTCCTAGACGCTCGCTCTTGGCTGCATTCGATTCAGCTCGTGGCAGCCAGTCTAAAAAACACTATCTTGGACTTCTCTGCATGTTTCCCAGGCGAGAAATTGGCAGCATGTTCAGAACCATGTTTCTGTGAATAACTCCTGAACCGTAAGTCCTAGACGCTCGCTCTTGGCTGCATTCGATTCAGCTCGTGGCAGCCAGTCTAAAAAACACTATCTTGGACTTCTCTGCATGTTCCTAAGGCAAATGTTTCTAAAGCTAATTCTTGAACCGTAAGTCCTAGACGCTCGATCTTGGCGGCATTCGTCTCAGCGCCTGGCAATTAGTATAGGAGCACTGTGTTTGACTTCTCTGGATGTTTCCCAGGCGAGTTATTGACAAGTAAATCCTAGACGCTCGATCTTGGTTATTTTCGCTTTCGCGGCTGGCAGTAAAAGAACCATGTTTCTGTGAATAACTCCTGAACCGTAAGTCCTAGACGCTCGCTCTTGGCTGCATTCGATTCAGCTCGTGGCAGCCAGTCTAAAAAACACTATCTTGGACTTCTCTGCATGTTTCCCAGGCGAGAAATTGGCAGCATGTTCAGAACCATGTTTCTGTGAATAACTCCTGAACCGTAAGTCCTAGACGCTCGATCTTGGCGGCATTCGTCTCAGCGCCTGGCAATTAGTATAGGAGCACTGTGTTTGACTTCTCTGGATGTTTCCCAGGCGAGTTATTGACAAGTAAATCCTAGACGCTCGATCTTGGTTATTTTCGCTTTCGCGGCTGGCAGTAAAAGAACCATGTTTCTGTGAATAACTCCTGAACCGTAAGTCCTAGACGCTCGCTCTTGGCTGCATTCGATTCAGCTCGTGGCAGCCAGTCTAAAAAACACTATCTTGGACTTCTCTGCATGTTTCCCAGGCGAGAAATTGGCAGCATGTTCAGAACCATGTTTCTGTGAATAACTCCTGAACCGTAAGTCCTAGACGCTCGATCTTGGCGGCATTCGTCTCAGCGCCTGGCAATTAGTATAGGAGCACTGTGTTTGACTTCTCTGGATGTTTCCCAGGCGAGTTATTGACAAGTAAATCCTAGACGCTCGATCTTGGTTATTTTCGCTTTCGCGGCTGGCAGTAAAAGAACCATGTTTCTGTGAATAACTCCTGAACCGTAAGTCCTAGACGCTCGCTCTTGGCTGCATTCGATTCAGCTCGTGGCAGCCAGTCTAAAAAACACTATCTTGGACTTCTCTGCATGTTTCCCAGGCGAGAAATTGGCAGCATGTTCAGAACCATGTTTCTGTGAATAACTCCTGAACCGTAAGTCCTAGACGCTCGCTCTTGGCTGCATTCGATTCAGCTCGTGGCAGCCAGTCTAAAAAACACTATCTTGGACTTCTCTGCATGTTCCTAAGGCAAATGTTTCTAAAGCTAATTCTTGAACCGTAAGTCCTAGACGCTCGATCTTGGCGGCATTCGTCTCAGCGCCTGGCAATTAGTATAGGAGCACTGTGTTTGACTTCTCTGGATGTTTCCCAGGCGAGTTATTGACAAGTAAATCCTAGACGCTCGATCTTGGTTATTTTCGCTTTCGCGGCTGGCAGTAAAAGAACCATGTTTCTGTGAATAACTCCTGAACCGTAAGTCCTAGACGCTCGCTCTTGGCTGCATTCGATTCAGCTCGTGGCAGCCAGTCTAAAAAACACTATCTTGGACTTCTCTGCATGTTTCCCAGGCGAGCAATTGGCAGCATGTTCAGAACCATGTTTCTGTGAATAACTCCTGAACCGTAAGTCCTAGACGCTCGCTCTTGGCTGCATTCGATTCAGCTCGTGGCAGCCAGTCTAAAAAACACTATCTTGGACTTCTCTGCATGTTCCTAAGGCAAATGTTTCTAAAGCTAATTCTTGAACCGTAAGTCCTAGACGCTCGATCTTGGCGGCATTCGTCTCAGCGCCTGGCAATTAGTATAGGAGCACTGTGTTTGACTTCTCTGGATGTTTCCCAGGCGAGTTATTGACAAGTAAATCCTAGACGCTCGATCTTGGTTATTTTCGCTTTCGCGGCTGGCAGTAAAAGAACCATGTTTCTGTGAATAACTCCTGAACCGTAAGTCCTAGACGCTCGCTCTTGGCTGCATTCGATTCAGCTCGTGGCAGCCAGTCTAAAAAACACTATCTTGGACTTCTCTGCATGTTTCCCAGGCGAGCAATTGGCAGCATGTTCAGAACCATGTTTCTGTGAATAACTCCTGAACCGTAAGTCCTAGACGCTCGCTCTTGGCTGCATTCGATTCAGCTCGTGGCAGCCAGTCTAAAAAACACTATCTTGGACTTCTCTGCATGTTCCTAAGGCAAATGTTTCTAAAGCTAATTCTTGAACCGTAAGTCCTAGACGCTCGATCTTGGCGGCATTCGTCTCAGCGCCTGGCAATTAGTATAGGAGCACTGTGTTTGACTTCTCTGGATGTTTCCCAGGCGAGTTATTGACAAGTAAATCCTAGACGCTCGATCTTGGTTATTTTCGCTTTCGCGGCTGGCAGTAAAAGAACCATGTTTCTGTGAATAACTCCTGAACCGTAAGTCCTAGACGCTCGCTCTTGGCTGCATTCGATTCAGCTCGTGGCAGCCAGTCTAAAAAACACTATCTTGGACTTCTCTGCATGTTTCCCAGGCGAGCAATTGGCAGCATGTTCAGAACCATGTTTCTGTGAATAACTCCTGAACCGTAAGTCCTAGACGCTCGCTCTTGGCTGCATTCGATTCAGCTCGTGGCAGCCAGTCTAAAAAACACTATCTTGGACTTCTCTGCATGTTCCTAAGGCAAATGTTTCTAAAGCTAATTCTTGAACCGTAAGTCCTAGACGCTCGATCTTGGCGGCATTCGTCTCAGCGCCTGGCAATTAGTATAGGAGCACTGTGTTTGACTTCTCTGGATGTTTCCCAGGCGAGTTATTGACAAGTAAATCCTAGACGCTCGATCTTGGTTATTTTCGCTTTCGCGGCTGGCAGTAAAAGAACCATGTTTCTGTGAATAACTCCTGAACCGTAAGTCCTAGACGCTCGCTCTTGGCTGCATTCGATTCAGCTCGTGGCAGCCAGTCTAAAAAACACTATCTTGGACTTCTCTGCATGTTTCCCAGACGAGAAATTGGCAGCATGTTCAGAACCATGTTTCTGTGAATAACTCCTGAACCGTAAGTCCTAGACGCTCGATCTTGGCGGCATTCGTCTCAGCGCCTGGCAATTAGTATAGGAGCACTGTGTTTGACTTCTCTGGATGTTTCCCAGGCGAGTTATTGACAAGTAAATCCTAGACGCTCGATCTTGGTTATTTTCGCTTTCGCGGCTGGCAGTAAAAGAACCATGTTTCTGTGAATAACTCCTGAACCGTAAGTCCTAGACGCTCGCTCTTGGCTGCATTCGATTCAGCTCGTGGCAGCCAGTCTAAAAAACACTATCTTGGACTTCTCTGCATGTTTCCCAGGCGAGAAATTGGCAGCATGTTCAGAACCATGTTTCTGTGAATAACTCCTGAACCGTAAGTCCTAGACGCTCGCTCTTGGCTGCATTCGATTCAGCTCGTGGCAACCAGTCTAAAAAACACTATCTTGGACTTCTCTGCATGTTTCCCAGGCGAGAAATTGGCAGCATGTTCAGAACCATGTTTCTGTGAATAACTCCTGAACCGTAAGTCCTAGACGCTCGCTCTTGGCTGCATTCGATTCAGCTCGTGGCAGCCAGTCTAAAAAACACTATCTTGGACTTCTCTGCATGTTTCCCAGGCGAGCAATTGGCAGCATGTTCAGAACCATGTTTCTGTGAATAACTCCTGAACCGTAAGTCCTAGACGCTCGCTCTTGGCTGCATTCGATTCAGCTCGTGGCAGCCAGTCTAAAAAACACTATCTTGGACTTCTCTGCATGTTCCTAAGGCAAATGTTTCTAAAGCTAATTCTTGAACCGTAAGTCCTAGACGCTCGATCTTGGCGGCATTCGTCTCAGCGCCTGGCAATTAGTATAGGAGCACTGTGTTTGACTTCTCTGGATGTTTCCCAGGCGAGTTATTGACAAGTAAATCCTAGACGCTCGATCTTGGTTATTTTCGCTTTCGCGGCTGGCAGTAAAAGAACCATGTTTCTGTGAATAACTCCTGAACCGTAAGTCCTAGACGCTCGCTCTTGGCTGCATTCGATTCAGCTCGTGGCAGCCAGTCTAAAAAACACTATCTTGGACTTCTCTGCATGTTTCCCAGGCGAGCAATTGGCAGCATGTTCAGAACCATGTTTCTGTGAATAACTCCTGAACCGTAAGTCCTAGACGCTCGCTCTTGGCTGCATTCGATTCAGCTCGTGGCAGCCAGTCTAAAAAACACTATCTTGGACTTCTCTGCATGTTCCTAAGGCAAATGTTTCTAAAGCTAATTCTTGAACCGTAAGTCCTAGACGCTCGATCTTGGCGGCATTCGTCTCAGCGCCTGGCAATTAGTATAGGAGCACTGTGTTTGACTTCTCTGGATGTTTCCCAGGCGAGTTATTGACAAGTAAATCCTAGACGCTCGATCTTGGTTATTTTCGCTTTCGCGGCTGGCAGTAAAAGAACCATGTTTCTGTGAATAACTCCTGAACCGTAAGTCCTAGACGCTCGCTCTTGGCTGCATTCGATTCAGCTCGTGGCAGCCAGTCTAAAAAACACTATCTTGGACTTCTCTGCATGTTTCCCAGGCGAGCAATTGGCAGCATGTTCAGAACCATGTTTCTGTGAATAACTCCTGAACCGTAAGTCCTAGACGCTCGCTCTTGGCTGCATTCGATTCAGCTCGTGGCAGCCAGTCTAAAAAACACTATCTTGGACTTCTCTGCATGTTTCCCAGGCGAGAAATTGGCAGCATGTTCAGAACCATGTTTCTGTGAATAACTCCTGAACCGTAAGTCCTAGACGCTCGCTCTTGGCTGCATTCGATTCAGCTCGTGGCAGCCAGTCTAAAAAACACTATCTTGGACTTCTCTGCATGTTTCCCAGGCGAGAAATTGGCAGCATGTTCAGAACCATGTTTCTGTGAATAACTCCTGAACCGTAAGTCCTAGACGCTCGCTCTTGGCTGCATTCGATTCAGCTCGTGGCAGCCAGTCTAAAAAACACTATCTTGGACTTCTCTGCATGTTTCCCAGGCGAGAAATTGGCAGCATGTTCAGAACCATGTTTCTGTGAATAACTCCTGAACCGTATGTCCTAGACGCTCGCTCTTGGCTGCATTCGATTCAGCTCGTGGCAGCCAGTCTAAAAAACACTATCTTGGACTTCTCTGCATGTTTCCCAGGCGAGCAATTGGCAGCATGTTCAGAACCATGTTTCTGTGAATAACTCCTGAACCGTAAGTCCTAGACGCTCGCTCTTGGCTGCATTCGATTCAGCTCGTGGCAGCCAGTCTAAAAAACACTATCTTGGACTTCTCTGCATGTTTCCCAGGCGAGAAATTGGCAGCATGTTCAGAACCATGTTTCTGTGAATAACTCCTGAACCGTAAGTCCTAGACGCTCGATCTTGGCGGCATTCGTCTCAGCGCCTGGCAATTAGTATAGGAGCACTGTGTTTGACTTCTCTGGATGTTTCCCAGGCGAGTTATTGACAAGTAAATCCTAGACGCTCGATCTTGGTTATTTTCGCTTTCGCGGCTGGCAGTAAAAGAACCATGTTTCTGTGAATAACTCCTGAACCGTAAGTCCTAGACGCTCGCTCTTGGCTGCATTCGATTCAGCTCGTGGCAGCCAGTCTAAAAAACACTATCTTGGACTTCTCTGCATGTTTCCCAGGCGAGAAATTGGCAGCATATTCAGAACCATGTTTCTGTGAATAACTCCTGAACCGTAAGTCCTAGACGCTCGATCTTGGCGGCATTCGTCTCAGCGCCTGGCAATTAGTATAGGAGCACTGTGTTTGACTTCTCTGGATGTTTCCCAGGCGAGTTATTGACAAGTAAATCCTAGACGCTCGATCTTGGTTATTTTCGCTTTCGCGGCTGGCAGTAAAAGAACCATGTTTCTGTGAATAACTCCTGAACCGTAAGTCCTAGACGCTCGCTCTTGGCTGCATTCGATTCAGCTCGTGGCAGCCAGTCTAAAAAACACTATCTTGGACTTCTCTGCATGTTTCCCAGGCGAGCAATTGGCAGCATGTTCAGAACCATGTTTCTGTGAATAACTCCTGAACCGTAAGTCCTAGACGCTCGCTCTTGGCTGCATTCGATTCAGCTCGTGGCAGCCAGTCTAAAAAACACTATCTTGGACTTCTCTGCATGTTTCCCAGGCGAGCAATTGGCAGCATGTTCAGAACCATGTTTCTGTGAATAACTCCTGAACCGTAAGTCCTAGACGCTCGCTCTTGGCTGCATTCGATTCAGCTCGTGGCAGCCAGTCTAAAAAACACTATCTTGGACTTCTCTGCATGTTTCCCAGGCGAGAAATTGGCAGCATGTTCAGAACCATGTTTCTGTGAATAACTCCTGAACCGTAAGTCCTAGACGCTCGCTCTTGGCTGCATTCGATTCAGCTCGTGGCAGCCAGTCTAAAAAACACTATCTTGGACTTCTCTGCATGTTTCCCAGGCGAGAAATTGGCAGCATGTTCAGAACCATGTTTCTGTGAATAACTCCTGAACCGTAAGTCACAGACGCTCGCTCTTGGCTGCATTCGATTCAGCTCGTGGCAGCCAGTCTAAAAAACACTATCTTGGACTTCTCTGCATGTTCCTAAGGCAAATGTTTCTAAAGCTAATTCTTGAACCGTAAGTCCTAGACGCTCGATCTTGGCGGCATTCGTCTCAGCGCCTGGCAATTAGTATAGGAGCACTGTGTTTGACTTCTCTGGATGTTTCCCAGGCGAGTTATTGACAAGTAAATCCTAGACGCTCGATCTTGGTTATTTTCGCTTTCGCGGCTGGCAGTAAAAGAACCATGTTTCTGTGAATAACTCCTGAACCGTAAGTCCTAGACGCTCGCTCTTGGCTGCATTCGATTCAGCTCGTGGCAGCCAGTCTAAAAAACACTATCTTGGACTTCTCTGCATGTTTCCCAGGCGAGCAATTGGCAGCATGTTCAGAACCATGTTTCTGTGAATAACTCCTGAACCGTAAGTCCTAGACGCTCGCTCTTGGCTGCATTCGATTCAGCTCGTGGCAGCCAGTCTAAAAAACACTATCTTGGACTTCTCTGCATGTTCCTAAGGCAAATGTTTCTAAAGCTAATTCTTGAACCGTAAGTCCTAGACGCTCGATCTTGGCGGCATTCGTCTCAGCGCCTGGTAATTAGTATAGGAGCACTGTGTTTGACTTCTCTGGATGTTTCCCAGGCGAGTTATTGACAAGTAAATCCTAGACGCTCGATCTTGGTTATTTTCGCTTTCGCGGCTGGCAGTAAAAGAACCATGTTTCTGTGAATAACTCCTGAACCGTAAGTCCTAGACGCTCGCTCTTGGCTGCATTCGATTCAGCTCGTGGCAGCCAGTCTAAAAAACACTATCTTGGACTTCTCTGCATGTTTCCCAGGCGAGCAATTGGCAGCATGTTCAGAACCATGTTTCTGTGAATAACTCCTGAACCGTAAGTCCTAGACGCTCGCTCTTGGCTGCATTCGATTCAGCTCGTGGCAGCCAGTCTAAAAAACACTATCTTGGACTTCTCTGCATGTTTCCCAGGCGAGAAATTGGCAGCATGTTCAGAACCATGTTTCTGTGAATAACTCCTGAACCGTAAGTCCTAGACGCTCGCTCTTGGCTGCATTCGATTCAGCTCGTGGCAGCCAGTCTAAAAAACACTATCTTGGACTTCTCTGCATGTTTCCCAGGCGAGAAATTGGCAGCATGTTCAGAACCATGTTTCTGTGAATAACTCCTGAACCGTAAGTCCTAGACGCTCGCTCTTGGCTGCATTCGATTCAGCTCGTGGCAGCCAGTCTAAAAAACACTATCTTGGACTTCTCTGCATGTTTCCCAGGCGAGAAATTGGCAGCATGTTCAGAACCATGTTTCTGTGAATAACTCCTGAACCGTAAGTCCTAGACGCTCGCTCTTGGCTGCATTCGATTCAGCTCGTGGCAGCCAGTCTAAAAAACACTATCTTGGACTTCTCTGCATGTTTCCCAGGCGAGCAATTGGCAGCATGTTCAGAACCATGTTTCTGTGAATAACTCCTGAACCATAAGTCCTAGACGCTCGCTCTTGGCTGCATTCGATTCAGCTCGTGGCAGCCAGTCTAAAAAACACTATCTTGGACTTCTCTGCATGTTTCCCAGGCGAGAAATTGGCAGCATGTTCAGAACCATGTTTCTGTGAATAACTCCTGAACCGTAAGTCCTAGACGCTCGATCTTGGCGGCATTCGTCTCAGCGCCTGGCAATTAGTATAGGAGCACTGTGTTTGACTTCTCTGGATGTTTCCCAGGCGAGTTATTGACAAGTAAATCCTAGACGCTCGATCTTGGTTATTTTCGCTTTCGCGGCTGGCAGTAAAAGAACCATGTTTCTGTGAATAACTCCTGAACCGTAAGTCCTAGACGCTCGCTCTTGGCTGCATTCGATTCAGCTCGTGGCAGCCAGTCTAAAAAACACTATCTTGGACTTCTCTGCATGTTTCCCAGACGAGAAATTGGCAGCATGTTCAGAACCATGTTTCTGTGAATAACTCCTGAACCGTAAGTCCTAGATGCTCGATCTTGGCGGCATTCGTCTCAGCGCCTGGCAATTAGTATAGGAGCACTGTGTTTGACTTCTCTGGATGTTTCCCAGGCGAGTTATTGACAAGTAAATCCTAGACGCTCGATCTTGGTTATTTTCGCTTTCGCGGCTGGCAGTAAAAGAACCATGTTTCTGTGAATAACTCCTGAACCGTAAGTCCTAGACGCTCGCTCTTGGCTGCATTCGATTCAGCTCGTGGCAGCCAGTCTAAAAAACACTATCTTGGACTTCTCTGCATGTTTCCCAGGCGAGCAATTGGCAGCATGTTCAGAACCATGTTTCTGTGAATAACTCCTGAACCGTAAGTCCTAGACGCTCGCTCTTGGCTGCATTCGATTCAGCTCGTGGCAGCCAGTCTAAAAAACACTATCTTGGACTTCTCTGCATGTTTCCCAGGCGAGAAATTGGCAGCATGTTCAGAACCATGTTTCTGTGAATAACTCCTGAACCGTAAGTCACAGACGCTCGCTCTTGGCTGCATTCGATTCAGCTCGTGGCAGCCAGTCTAAAAAACACTATCTTGGACTTCTCTGCATGTTTCCCAGGCGAGAAATTGGCAGCATGTTCAGAACCATGTTTCTGTGAATAACTCCTGAACCGTAAGTCCTAGACGCTCGCTCTTGGCTGCATTCGATTCAGCTCGTGGCAGCCAGTCTAAAAAACACTATCTTGGACTTCTCTGCATGTTTCCCAGGCGAGAAATTGGCAGCATGTTCAGAACCATGTTTCTGTGAATAACTCCTGAACCGTAAGTCCTAGACGCTCGCTCTTGGCTGCATTCGATTCAGCTCGTGGCAGCCAGTCTAAAAAACACTATCTTGGACTTCTCTGCATGTTTCCCAGGCGAGCAATTGGCAGCATGTTCAGAACCATGTTTCTGTGAATAACTCCTGAACCGTAAGTCCTAGACGCTCGCTCTTGGCTGCATTCGATTCAGCTCGTGGCAGCCAGTCTAAAAAACACTATCTTGGACTTCTCTGCATGTTTCCCAGGCGAGAAATTGGCAGCATGTTCAGAACCATGTTTCTGTGAATAACTCCTGAACCGTAAGTCCTAGACGCTCGATCTTGGCGGCATTCGTCTCAGCGCCTGGCAATTAGTATAGGAGCACTGTGTTTGACTTCTCTGGATGTTTCCCAGGCGAGTTATTGACAAGTAAATCCTAGACGCTCGATCTTGGTTATTTTCGCTTTCGCGGCTGGCAGTAAAAGAACCATGTTTCTGTGAATAACTCCTGAACCGTAAGTCCTAGACGCTCGCTCTTGGCTGCATTCGATTCAGCTCGTGGCAGCCAGTCTAAAAAACACTATCTTGGACTTCTCTGCATGTTTCCCAGACGAGAAATTGGCAGCATGTTCAGAACCATGTTTCTGTGAATAACTCCTGAACCGTAAGTCCTAGATGCTCGATCTTGGCGGCATTCGTCTCAGCGCCTGGCAATTAGTATAGGAGCACTGTGTTTGACTTCTCTGGATGTTTCCCAGGCGAGTTATTGACAAGTAAATCCTAGACGCTCGATCTTGGTTATTTTCGCTTTCGCGGCTGGCAGTAAAAGAACCATGTTTCTGTGAATAACTCCTGAACCGTAAGTCCTAGACGCTCGCTCTTGGCTGCATTCGATTCAGCTCGTGGCAGCCAGTCTAAAAAACACTATCTTGGACTTCTCTGCATGTTTCCCAGGCGAGCAATTGGCAGCATGTTCAGAACCATGTTTCTGTGAATAACTCCTGAACCGTAAGTCCTAGACGCTCGCTCTTGGCTGCATTCGATTCAGCTCGTGGCAGCCAGTCTAAAAAACACTATCTTGGACTTCTCTGCATGTTTCCCAGGCGAGAAATTGGCAGCATGTTCAGAACCATGTTTCTGTGAATAACTCCTGAACCGTAAGTCACAGACGCTCGCTCTTGGCTGCATTCGATTCAGCTCGTGGCAGCCAGTCTAAAAAACACTATCTTGGACTTCTCTGCATGTTCCTAAGGCAAATGTTTCTAAAGCTAATTCTTGAACCGTAAGTCCTAGACGCTCGATCTTGGCGGCATTCGTCTCAGCGCCTGGCAATTAGTATAGGAGCACTGTGTTTGACTTCTCTGGATGTTTCCCAGGCGAGTTATTGACAAGTAAATCCTAGACGCTCGATCTTGGTTATTTTCGCTTTCGCGGCTGGCAGTAAAAGAACCATGTTTCTGTGAATAACTCCTGAACCGTAAGTCCTAGACGCTCGCTCTTGGCTGCATTCGATTCAGCTCGTGGCAGCCAGTCTAAAAAACACTATCTTGGACTTCTCTGCATGTTTCCCAGGCGAGCAATTGGCAGCATGTTCAGAACCATGTTTCTGTGAATAACTCCTGAACCGTAAGTCCTAGACGCTCGCTCTTGGCTGCATTCGATTCAGCTCGTGGCAGCCAGTCTAAAAAACACTATCTTGGACTTCTCTGCATGTTTCCCAGGCGAGCAATTGGCAGCATGTTCAGAACCATGTTTCTGTGAATAACTCCTGAACCGTAAGTCCTAGACGCTCGCTCTTGGCTGCATTCGATTCAGCTCGTGGCAGCCAGTCTAAAAAACACTATCTTGGACTTCTCTGCATGTTTCCCAGGCGAGCAATTGGCAGCATGTTCAGAACCATGTTTCTGTGAATAACTCCTGAACCGTAAGTCCTAGACGCTCGCTCTTGGCTGCATTCGATTCAGCTCGTGGCAGCCAGTCTAAAAAACACTATCTTGGACTTCTCTGCATGTTTCCCAGGCGAGCAATTGGCAGCATGTTCAGAACCATGTTTCTGTGAATAACTCCTGAACCGTAAGTCACAGACGCTCGCTCTTGGCTGCATTCGATTCAGCTCGTGGCAGCCAGTCTAAAAAACACTATCTTGGACTTCTCTGCATGTTCCTAAGGCAAATGTTTCTAAAGCTAATTCTTGAACCGTAAGTCCTAGACGCTCGATCTTGGCGGCATTCGTCTCAGCGCCTGGCAATTAGTATAGGAGCACTGTGTTTGACTTCTCTGGATGTTTCCCAGGCGAGTTATTGACAAGTAAATCCTAGACGCTCGATCTTGGTTATTTTCGCTTTCGCGGCTGGCAGTAAAAGAACCATGTTTCTGTGAATAACTCCTGAACCGTAAGTCCTAGACGCTCGCTCTTGGCTGCATTCGATTCAGCTCGTGGCAGCCAGTCTAAAAAACACTATCTTGGACTTCTCTGCATGTTTCCCAGGCGAGCAATTGGCAGCATGTTCAGAACCATGTTTCTGTGAATAACTCCTGAACCGTAAGTCCTAGACGCTCGCTCTTGGCTGCATTCGATTCAGCTCGTGGCAGCCAGTCTAAAAAACACTATCTTGGACTTCTCTGCATGTTCCTAAGGCAAATGTTTCTAAAGCTAATTCTTGAACCGTAAGTGCTAGACGCTCGATCTTGGCGGCATTCGTCTCAGCGCCTGGCAATTAGTATAGGAGCACTGTGTTTGACTTCTCTGGATGTTTCCCAGGCGAGTTATTGACAAGTAAATCCTAGACGCTCGATCTTGGTTATTTTCGCTTTCGCGGCTGGCAGTAAAAGAACCATGTTTCTGTGAATAACTCCTGAACCGTAAGTCCTAGACGCTCGCTCTTGGCTGCATTCGATTCAGCTCGTGGCAGCCAGTCTAAAAAACACTATCTTGGACTTCTCTGCATGTTTCCCAGGCGAGCAATTGGCAGCATGTTCAGAACCATGTTTCTGTGAATAACTCCTGAACCGTAAGTCCTAGACGCTCGCTCTTGGCTGCATTCGATTCAGCTCGTGGCAGCCAGTCTAAAAAACACTATCTTGGACTTCTCTGCATGTTTCCCAGGCGAGCAATTGGCAGCATGTTCAGAACCATGTTTCTGTGAATAACTCCTGAACCGTAAGTCCTAGACGCTCGCTCTTGGCTGCATTCGATTCAGCTCGTGGCAGCCAGTCTAAAAAACACTATCTTGGACTTCTCTGCATGTTTCCCAGGCGAGAAATTGGCAGCATGTTCAGAACCATGTTTCTGTGAATAACTCCTGAACCGTAAGTCCTAGACGCTCGCTCTTGGCTGCATTCGATTCAGCTCGTGGCAGCCAGTCTAAAAAACACTATCTTGGACTTCTCTGCATGTTCCTAAGGCAAATGTTTCTAAAGCTAATTCTTGAACCGTAAGTCCTAGACGCTCGATCTTGGCGGCATTCGTCTCAGCGCCTGGCAATTAGTATAGGAGCACTGTGTTTGACTTCTCTGGATGTTTCCCAGGCGAGTTATTGACAAGTAAATCCTAGACGCTCGATCTTGGTTATTTTCGCTTTCGCGGCTGGCAGTAAAAGAACCATGTTTCTGTGAATAACTCCTGAACCGTAAGTCCTAGACGCTCGCTCTTGGCTGCATTCGATTCAGCTCGTGGCAGCCAGTCTAAAAAACACTATCTTGGACTTCTCTGCATGTTTCCCAGGCGAGCAATTGGCAGCATGTTCAGAACCATGTTTCTGTGAATAACTCCTGAACCGTAAGTCCTAGACGCTCGCTCTTGGCTGCATTCGATTCAGCTCGTGGCAGCCAGTCTAAAAAACACTATCTTGGACTTCTCTGCATGTTTCCCAGGCGAGCAATTGGCAGCATGTTCAGAACCATGTTTCTGTGAATAACTCCTGAACCGTAAGTCCTAGACGCTCGCTCTTGGCTGCATTCGATTCAGCTCGTGGCAGCCAGTCTAAAAAACACTATCTTGGACTTCTCTGCATGTTTCCCAGGCGAGCAATTGGCAGCATGTTCAGAACCATGTTTCTGTGAATAACTCCTGAACCGTAAGTCACAGACGCTCGCTCTTGGCTGCATTCGATTCAGCTCGTGGCAGCCAGTCTAAAAAACACTATCTTGGACTTCTCTGCATGTTCCTAAGGCAAATGTTTCTAAAGCTAATTCTTGAACCGTAAGTCCTAGACGCTCGATCTTGGCGGCATTCGTCTCAGCGCCTGGCAATTAGTATAGGAGCACTGTGTTTGACTTCTCTGGATGTTTCCCAGGCGAGTTATTGACAAGTAAATCCTAGACGCTCGATCTTGGTTATTTTCGCTTTCGCGGCTGGCAGTAAAAGAACCATGTTTCTGTGAATAACTCCTGAACCGTAAGTCCTAGACGCTCGCTCTTGGCTGCATTCGATTCAGCTCGTGGCAGCCAGTCTAAAAAACACTATCTTGGACTTCTCTGCATGTTTCTCAGGCGAGCAATTGGCAGCATGTTCAGAACCATGTTTCTGTGAATAACTCCTGAACCGTAAGTCCTAGACGCTCGCTCTTGGCTGCATTCGATTCAGCTCGTGGCAGCCAGTCTAAAAAACACTATCTTGGACTTCTCTGCATGTTCCTAAGGCAAATGTTTCTAAAGCTAATTCTTGAACCGTAAGTCCTAGACGCTCGATCTTGGCGGCATTCGTCTCAGCGCCTGGCAATTAGTATAGGAGCACTGTGTTTGACTTCTCTGGATGTTTCCCAGGCGAGTTATTGACAAGTAAATCCTAGACGCTCGATCTTGGTTATTTTCGCTTTCGCGGCTGGCAGTAAAAGAACCATGTTTCTGTGAATAACTCCTGAACCGTAAGTCCTAGACGCTCGCTCTTGGCTGCATTCGATTCAGCTCGTGGCAGCCAGTCTAAAAAACACTATCTTGGACTTCTCTGCATGTTTCCCAGGCGAGCAATTGGCAGCATGTTCAGAACCATGTTTCTGTGAATAACTCCTGAACCGTAAGTCCTAGACGCTCGCTCTTGGCTGCATTCGATTCAGCTCGTGGCAGCCAGTCTAAAAAACACTATCTTGGACTTCTCTGCATGTTTCCCAGGCGAGCAATTGGCAGCATGTTCAGAACCATGTTTCTGTGAATAACTCCTGAACCGTAAGTCCTAGACGCTCGCTCTTGGCTGCATTCGATTCAGCTCGTGGCAGCCAGTCTAAAAAACACTATCTTGGACTTCTCTGCATGTTTCCCAGGCGAGCAATTGGCAGCATGTTCAGAACCATGTTTCTGTGAATAACTCCTGAACCGTAAGTCACAGACGCTCGCTCTTGGCTGCTTTCGATTCAGCTCGTGGCAGCCAGTCTAAAAAACACTATCTTGGACTTCTCTGCATGTTCCTAAGGCAAATGTTTCTAAAGCTAATTCTTGAACCGTAAGTCCTAGACGCTCGATCTTGGCGGCATTCGTCTCAGCGCCTGGCAATTAGTATAGGAGCACTGTGTTTGACTTCTCTGGATGTTTCCCAGGCGAGTTATTGACAAGTAAATCCTAGACGCTCGATCTTGGTTATTTTCGCTTTCGCGGCTGGCAGTAAAAGAACCATGTTTCTGTGAATAACTCCTGAACCGTAAGTCCTAGACGCTCGCTCTTGGCTGCATTCGATTCAGCTCGTGGCAGCCAGTCTAAAAAACACTATCTTGGACTTCTCTGCATGTTTCCCAGGCGAGCAATTGGCAGCATGTTCAGAACCATGTTTCTGTGAATAACTCCTGAACCGTAAGTCCTAGACGCTCGCTCTTGGCTGCATTCGATTCAGCTCGTGGCAGCCAGTCTAAAAAACACTATCTTGGACTTCTCTGCATGTTTCCCAGGCGAGAAATTGGCAGCATGTTCAGAACCATGTTTCTGTGAATAACTCCTGAACCGTAAGTCCTAGACGCTCGCTCTTGGCTGCATTCGATTCAGCTCGTGGCAGCCAGTCTAAAAAACACTATCTTGGACTTCTCTGCATGTTCCTAAGGCAAATGTTTCTAAAGCTAATTCTTGAACCGTAAGTCCTAGACGCTCGATCTTGGCGGCATTCGTCTCAGCGCCTGGCAATTAGTATAGGAGCACTGTGTTTGACTTCTCTGGATGTTTCCCAGGCGAGTTATTGACAAGTAAATCCTAGACGCTCGATCTTGGTTATTTTCGCTTTCGCGGCTGGCAGTAAAAGAACCATGTTTCTGTGAATAACTCCTGAACCGTAAGTCCTAGACGCTCGCTCTTGGCTGCATTCGATTCAGCTCGTGGCAGCCAGTCTAAAAAACACTATCTTGGACTTCTCTGCATGTTTCCCAGGCGAGCAATTGGCAGCATGTTCAGAACCATGTTTCTGTGAATAACTCCTGAACCGTAAGTCCTAGACGCTCGCTCTTGGCTGCATTCGATTCAGCTCGTGGCAGCCAGTCTAAAAAACACTATCTTGGACTTCTCTGCATGTTTCCCAGGCGAGCAATTGGCAGCATGTTCAGAACCATGTTTCTGTGAATAACTCCTGAACCGTAAGTCCTAGACGCTCGCTCTTGGCTGCATTCGATTCAGCTCGTGGCAGCCAGTCTAAAAAACACTATCTTGGACTTCTCTGCATGTTTCCCAGGCGAGCAATTGGCAGCATGTTCAGAACCATGTTTCTGTGAATAACTCCTGAACCGTAAGTCACAGACGCTCGCTCTTGGCTGCATTCGATTCAGCTCGTGGCAGCCAGTCTAAAAAACACTATCTTGGACTTCTCTGCATGTTCCTAAGGCAAATGTTTCTAAAGCTTTTTCTTGAACCGTAAGTCCTAGACGCTCGATCTTGGCGGCATTCGTCTCAGCGCCTGGCAATTAGTATAGGAGCACTGTGTTTGACTTCTCTGGATGTTTCCCAGGCGAGTTATTGACAAGTAAATCCTAGACGCTCGATCTTGGTTATTTTCGCTTTCGCGGCTGGCAGTAAAAGAACCATGTTTCTGTGAATAACTCCTGAACCGTAAGTCCTAGACGCTCGCTCTTGGCTGCATTCGATTCAGCTCGTGGCAGCCAGTCTAAAAAACACTATCTTGGACTTCTCTGCATGTTTCCCAGGCGAGCAATTGGCAGCATGTTCAGAACCATGTTTCTGTGAATAACTCCTGAACCGTAAGTCCTAGACGCTCGCTCTTGGCTGCATTCGATTCAGCTCGTGGCAGCCAGTCTAAAAAACACTATCTTGGACTTCTCTGCATGTTCCTAAGGCAAATGTTTCTAAAGCTAATTCTTGAACCGTAAGTCCTAGACGCTCGATCTTGGCGGCATTCGTCTCAGCGCCTGGCAATTAGTATAGGAGCACTGTGTTTGACTTCTCTGGATGTTTCCCAGGCGAGTTATTGACAAGTAAATCCTAGACGCTCGATCTTGGTTATTTTCGCTTTCGCGGCTGGCAGTAAAAGAACCATGTTTCTGTGAATAACTCCTGAACCGTAAGTCCTAGACGCTCGCTCTTGGCTGCATTCGATTCAGCTCGTGGCAGCCAGTCTAAAAAACACTATCTTGGACTTCTCTGCATGTTTCCCAGGCGAGCAATTGGCAGCATGTTCAGAACCATGTTTCTGTGAATAACTCCTGAACCGTAAGTCCTAGACGCTCGCTCTTGGCTGCATTCGATTCAGCTCGTGGCAGCCAGTCTAAAAAACACTATCTTGGACTTCTCTGCATGTTTCCCAGGCGAGCAATTGGCAGCATGTTCAGAACCATGTTTCTGTGAATAACTCCTGAACCGTAAGTCCTAGACGCTCGCTCTTGGCTGCATTCGATTCAGCTCGTGGCAGCCAGTCTAAAAAACACTATCTTGGACTTCTCTGCATGTTTCCCAGGCGAGCAATTGGCAGCATGTTCAGAACCATGTTTCTGTGAATAACTCCTGAACCGTAAGTCACAGACGCTCGCTCTTGGCTGCTTTCGATTCAGCTCGTGGCAGCCAGTCTAAAAAACACTATCTTGGACTTCTCTGCATGTTCCTAAGGCAAATGTTTCTAAAGCTAATTCTTGAACCGTAAGTCCTAGACGCTCGATCTTGGCGGCATTCGTCTCAGCGCCTGGCAATTAGTATAGGAGCACTGTGTTTGACTTCTCTGGATGTTTCCCAGGCGAGTTATTGACAAGTAAATCCTAGACGCTCGATCTTGGTTATTTTCGCTTTCGCGGCTGGCAGTAAAAGAACCATGTTTCTGTGAATAACTCCTGAACCGTAAGTCCTAGACGCTCGCTCTTGGCTGCATTCGATTCAGCTCGTGGCAGCCAGTCTAAAAAACACTATCTTGGACTTCTCTGCATGTTTCCCAGGCGAGAAATTGGCAGCATGTTCAGAACCATGTTTCTGTGAATAACTCCTGAACCGTAAGTCCTAGACGCTCGATCTTGGCGGCATTCGTCTCAGCGCCTGGCAATTAGTATAGGAGCACTGTGTTTGACTTCTCTGGATGTTTCCCAGGCGAGTTATTGACAAGTAAATCCTAGACGCTCGATCTTGGTTATTTTCGCTTTCGCGGCTGGCAGTAAAAGAACCATGTTTCTGTGAATAACTCCTGAACCGTAAGTCCTAGACGCTCGCTCTTGGCTGCATTCGATTCAGCTCGTGGCAGCCAGTCTAAAAAACACTATCTTGGACTTCTCTGCATGTTTCCCAGGCGAGAAATTGGCAGCATGTTCAGAACCATGTTTCTGTGAATAACTCCTGAACCGTAAGTCCTAGACGCTCGCTCTTGGCTGCATTCGATTCAGCTCGTGGCAGCCAGTCTAAAAAACACTATCTTGGACTTCTCTGCATGTTTCCCAGGCGAGAAATTGGCAGCATGTTCAGAACCATGTTTCTGTGAATAACTCCTGAACCGTAAGTCTTAGACGCTCGCTCTTGGCTGCATTCGATTCAGCTCGTGGCAGCCAGTCTAAAAAACACTATCTTGGACTTCTCTGCATGTTTCCCAGGCGAGCAATTGGCAGCATGTTCAGAACCATGTTTCTGTGAATAACTCCTGAACCGTAAGTCCTAGACGCTCGCTCTTGGCTGCATTCGATTCAGCTCGTGGCAGCCAGTCTAAAAAACACTATCTTGGACTTCTCTGCATGTTCCTAAGGCAAATGTTTCTAAAGCTAATTCTTGAACCGTAAGTCCTAGACGCTCGATCTTGGCGGCATTCGTCTCAGCGCCTGGCAATTAGTATAGGAGCACTGTGTTTGACTTCTCTGGATGTTTCCCAGGCGAGTTATTGACAAGTAAATCCTAGACGCTCGATCTTGGTTATTTTCGCTTTCGCGGCTGGCAGTAAAAGAACCATGTTTCTGTGAATAACTCCTGAACCGTAAGTCCTAGACGCTCGCTCTTGGCTGCATTCGATTCAGCTCGTGGCAGCCAGTCTAAAAAACACTATCTTGGACTTCTCTGCATGTTTCCCAGGCGAGCAATTGGCAGCATGTTCAGAACCATGTTTCTGTGAATAACTCCTGAACCGTAAGTCCTAGACGCTCGCTCTTGGCTGCATTCGATTCAGCTCGTGGCAGCCAGTCTAAAAAACACTATCTTGGACTTCTCTGCATGTTCCTAAGGCAAATGTTTCTAAAGCTAATTCTTGAACCGTAAGTCCTAGACGCTCGATCTTGGCGGCATTCGTCTCAGCGCCTGGCAATTAGTATAGGAGCACTGTGTTTGACTTCTCTGGATGTTTCCCAGGCGAGTTATTGACAAGTAAATCCTAGACGCTCGATCTTGGTTATTTTCGCTTTCGCGGCTGGCAGTAAAAGAACCATGTTTCTGTGAATAACTCCTGAACCGTAAGTCCTAGACGCTCGCTCTTGGCTGCATTCGATTCAGCTCGTGGCAGCCAGTCTAAAAAACACTATCTTGGACTTCTCTGCATGTTTCCCAGGCGAGCAATTGGCAGCATGTTCAGAACCATGTTTCTGTGAATAACTCCTGAACCGTAAGTCCTAGACGCTCGCTCTTGGCTGCATTCGATTCAGCTCGTGGCAGCCAGTCTAAAAAACACTATCTTGGACTTCTCTGCATGTTTCCCAGGCGAGAAATTGGCAGCATGTTCAGAACCATGTTTCTGTGAATAACTCCTGAACCGTAAGTCCTAGACGCTCGCTCTTGGCTGCATTCGATTCAGCTCGTGGCAGCCAGTCTAAAAAACACTATCTTGGACTTCTCTGCATGTTTCCCAGGCGAGAAATTGGCAGCATGTTCAGAACCATGTTTCTGTGAATAACTCCTGAACCGTAAGTCCTAGACGCTCGCTCTTGGCTGCATTCGATTCAGCTCGTGGCAGCCAGTCTAAAAAACACTATCTTGGACTTCTCTGCATGTTTCCCAGGCGAGAAATTGGCAGCATGTTCAGAACCATGTTTCTGTGAATAACTCCTGAACCGTATGTCCTAGACGCTCGCTCTTGGCTGCATTCGATTCAGCTCGTGGCAGCCAGTCTAAAAAACACTATCTTGGACTTCTCTGCATGTTTCCCAGGCGAGCAATTGGCAGCATGTTCAGAACCATGTTTCTGTGAATAACTCCTGAACCGTAAGTCCTAGACGCTCGCTCTTGGCTGCATTCGATTCAGCTCGTGGCAGCCAGTCTAAAAAACACTATCTTGGACTTCTCTGCATGTTTCCCAGGCGAGAAATTGGCAGCATGTTCAGAACCATGTTTCTGTGAATAACTCCTGAACCGTAAGTCCTAGACGCTCGATCTTGGCGGCATTCGTCTCAGCGCCTGGCAATTAGTATAGGAGCACTGTGTTTGACTTCTCTGGATGTTTCCCAGGCGAGTTATTGACAAGTAAATCCTAGACGCTCGATCTTGGTTATTTTCGCTTTCGCGGCTGGCAGTAAAAGAACCATGTTTCTGTGAATAACTCCTGAACCGTAAGTCCTAGACGCTCGCTCTTGGCTGCATTCGATTCAGCTCGTGGCAGCCAGTCTAAAAAACACTATCTTGGACTTCTCTGCATGTTTCCCAGGCGAGAAATTGGCAGCATGTTCAGAACCATGTTTCTGTGAATAACTCCTGAACCGTAAGTCCTAGACGCTCGATCTTGGCGGCATTCGTCTCAGCGCCTGGCAATTAGTATAGGAGCACTGTGTTTGACTTCTCTGGATGTTTCCCAGGCGAGTTATTGACAAGTAAATCCTAGACGCTCGATCTTGGTTATTTTCGCTTTCGCGGCTGGCAGTAAAAGAACCATGTTTCTGTGAATAACTCCTGAACCGTAAGTCCTAGACGCTCGCTCTTGGCTGCATTCGATTCAGCTCGTGGCAGCCAGTCTAAAAAACACTATCTTGGACTTCTCTGCATGTTTCCCAGGCGAGCAATTGGCAGCATGTTCAGAACCATGTTTCTGTGAATAACTCCTGAACCGTAAGTCCTAGACGCTCGCTCTTGGCTGCATTCGATTCAGCTCGTGGCAGCCAGTCTAAAAAACACTATCTTGGACTTCTCTGCATGTTTCCCAGGCGAGAAATTGGCAGCATGTTCAGAACCATGTTTCTGTGAATAACTCCTGAACCGTAAGTCCTAGACGCTCGCTCTTGGCTGCATTCGATTCAGCTCGTGGCAGCCAGTCTAAAAAACACTATCTTGGACTTCTCTGCATGTTTCCCAGGCGAGAAATTGGCAGCATGTTCAGAACCATGTTTCTGTGAATAACTCCTGAACCGTATGTCCTAGACGCTCGCTCTTGGCTGCATTCGATTCAGCTCGTGGCAGCCAGTCTAAAAAACACTATCTTGGACTTCTCTGCATGTTTCCCAGGCGAGCAATTGGCAGCATGTTCAGAACCATGTTTCTGTGAATAACTCCTGAACCGTAAGTCCTAGACGCTCGCTCTTGGCTGCATTCGATTCAGCTCGTGGCAGCCAGTCTAAAAAACACTATCTTGGACTTCTCTGCATGTTTCCCAGGCGAGAAATTGGCAGCATGTTCAGAACCATGTTTCTGTGAATAACTCCTGAACCGTAAGTCCTAGACGCTCGATCTTGGCGGCATTCGTCTCAGCGCCTGGCAATTAGTATAGGAGCACTGTGTTTGACTTCTCTGGATGTTTCCCAGGCGAGTTATTGACAAGTAAATCCTAGACGCTCGATCTTGGTTATTTTCGCTTTCGCGGCTGGCAGTAAAAGAACCATGTTTCTGTGAATAACTCCTGAACCGTAAGTCCTAGACGCTCGCTCTTGGCTGCATTCGATTCAGCTCGTGGCAGCCAGTCTAAAAAACACTATCTTGGACTTCTCTGCATGTTTCCCAGGCGAGAAATTGGCAGCATGTTCAGAACCATGTTTCTGTGAATAACTCCTGAACCGTAAGTCCTAGACGCTCGATCTTGGCGGCATTCGTCTCAGCGCCTGGCAATTAGTATAGGAGCACTGTGTTTGACTTCTCTGGATGTTTCCCAGGCGAGTTATTGACAAGTAAATCCTAGACGCTCGATCTTGGTTATTTTCGCTTTCGCGGCTGGCAGTAAAAGAACCATGTTTCTGTGAATAACTCCTGAACCGTAAGTCCTAGACGCTCGCTCTTGGCTGCATTCGATTCAGCTCGTGGCAGCCAGTCTAAAAAACACTATCTTGGACTTCTCTGCATGTTTCCCAGGCGAGCAATTGGCAGCATGTTCAGAACCATGTTTCTGTGAATAACTCCTGAACCGTAAGTCCTAGACGCTCGCTCTTGGCTGCATTCGATTCAGCTCGTGGCAGCCAGTCTAAAAAACACTATCTTGGACTTCTCTGCATGTTTCCCAGGCGAGCAATTGGCAGCATGTTCAGAACCATGTTTCTGTGAATAACTCCTGAACCGTAAGTCCTAGACGCTCGCTCTTGGCTGCATTCGATTCAGCTCGTGGCAGCCAGTCTAAAAAACACTATCTTGGACTTCTCTGCATGTTTCCCAGGCGAGAAATTGGCAGCATGTTCAGAACCATGTTTCTGTGAATAACTCCTGAACCGTAAGTCCTAGACGCTCGCTCTTGGCTGCATTCGATTCAGCTCGTGGCAGCCAGTCTAAAAAACACTATCTTGGACTTCTCTGCATGTTTCCCAGGCGAGAAATTGGCAGCATGTTCAGAACCATGTTTCTGTGAATAACTCCTGAACCGTAAGTCCTAGACGCTCGCTCTTGGCTGCATTCGATTCAGCTCGTGGCAGCCAGTCTAAAAAACACTATCTTGGACTTCTCTGCATGTTTCCCAGGCGAGAAATTGGCAGCATGTTCAGAACCATGTTTCTGTGAATAACTCCTGAACCGTAAGTCCTAGACGCTCGCTCTTGGCTGCATTCGATTCAGCTCGTGGCAGCCAGTCTAAAAAACACTATCTTGGACTTCTCTGCATGTTTCCCAGGCGAGAAATTGGCAGCATGTTCAGAACCATGTTTCTGTGAATAACTCCTGAACCGTAAGTCCTAGACGCTCGCTCTTGGCTGCATTCGATTCAGCTCGTGGCAGCCAGTCTAAAAAACACTATCTTGGACTTCTCTGCATGTTTCCCAGGCGAGAAATTGGCAGCATGTTCAGAACCATGTTTCTGTGAATAACTCCTGAACCGTAAGTCCTAGACGCTCGATCTTGGCGGCATTCGTCTCAGCGCCTGGCAATTAGTATAGGAGCACTGTGTTTGACTTCTCTGGATGTTTCCCAGGCGAGTTATTGACAAGTAAATCCTAGACGCTCGATCTTGGTTATTTTCGCTTTCGCGGCTGGCAGTAAAAGAACCATGTTTCTGTGAATAACTCCTGAACCGTAAGTCCTAGACGCTCGCTCTTGGCTGCATTCGATTCAGCTCGTGGCAGCCAGTCTAAAAAACACTATCTTGGACTTCTCTGCATGTTTCCCAGACGAGAAATTGGCAGCATGTTCAGAACCATGTTTCTGTGAATAACTCCTGAACCGTAAGTCCTAGACGCTCGATCTTGGCGGCATTCGTCTCAGCGCCTGGCAATTAGTATAGGAGCACTGTGTTTGACTTCTCTGGATGTTTCCCAGGCGAGTTATTGACAAGTAAATCCTAGACGCTCGATCTTGGTTATTTTCGCTTTCGCGGCTGGCAGTAAAAGAACCATGTTTCTGTGAATAACTCCTGAACCGTAAGTCCTAGACGCTCGCTCTTGGCTGCATTCGATTCAGCTCGTGGCAGCCAGTCTAAAAAACACTATCTTGGACTTCTCTGCATGTTTCCCAGGCGAGAAATTGGCAGCATGTTCAGAACCATGTTTCTGTGAATAACTCCTGAACCGTAAGTCCTAGACGCTCGCTCTTGGCTGCATTCGATTCAGCTCGTGGCAGCCAGTCTAAAAAACACTATCTTGGACTTCTCTGCATGTTTCCCAGGCGAGCAATTGGCAGCATGTTCAGAACCATGTTTCTGTGAATAACTCCTGAACCGTAAGTCCTAGACGCTCGCTCTTGGCTGCATTCGATTCAGCTCGTGGCAGCCAGTCTAAAAAACACTATCTTGGACTTCTCTGCATGTTTCCCAGGCGAGAAATTGGCAGCATGTTCAGAACCATGTTTCTGTGAATAACTCCTGAACCGTAAGTCCTAGACGCTCGCTCTTGGCTGCATTCGATTCAGCTCGTGGCAGCCAGTCTAAAAAACACTATCTTGGACTTCTCTGCATGTTCCTAAGGCAAATGTTTCTAAAGCTAATTCTTGAACCGTAAGTCCTAGACGCTCGATCTTGGCGGCATTCGTCTCAGCGCCTGGCAATTAGTATAGGAGCACTGTGTTTGACTTCTCTGGATGTTTCCCAGGCGAGTTATTGACAAGTAAATCCTAGACGCTCGATCTTGGTTATTTTCGCTTTCGCGGCTGGCAGTAAAAGAACCATGTTTCTGTGAATAACTCCTGAACCGTAAGTCCTAGACGCTCGCTCTTGGCTGCATTCGATTCAGCTCGTGGCAGCCAGTCTAAAAAACACTATCTTGGACTTCTCTGCATGTTTCCCAGGCGAGAAATTGGCAGCATGTTCAGAACCATGTTTCTGTGAATAACTCCTGAACCGTAAGTCCTAGACGCTCGATCTTGGCGGCATTCGTCTCAGCGCCTGGCAATTAGTATAGGAGCACTGTGTTTGACTTCTCTGGATGTTTCCCAGGCGAGTTATTGACAAGTAAATCCTAGACGCTCGATCTTGGTTATTTTCGCTTTCGCGGCTGGCAGTAAAAGAACCATGTTTCTGTGAATAACTCCTGAACCGTAAGTCCTAGACGCTCGCTCTTGGCTGCATTCGATTCAGCTCGTGGCAGCCAGTCTAAAAAACACTATCTTGGACTTCTCTGCATGTTTCCCAGGCGAGAAATTGGCAGCATGTTCAGAACCATGTTTCTGTGAATAACTCCTGAACCGTAAGTCCTAGACGCTCGATCTTGGCGGCATTCGTCTCAGCGCCTGGCAATTAGTATAGGAGCACTGTGTTTGACTTCTCTGGATGTTTCCCAGGCGAGTTATTGACAAGTAAATCCTAGACGCTCGATCTTGGTTATTTTCGCTTTCGCGGCTGGCAGTAAAAGAACCATGTTTCTGTGAATAACTCCTGAACCGTAAGTCCTAGACGCTCGCTCTTGGCTGCATTCGATTCAGCTCGTGGCAGCCAGTCTAAAAAACACTATCTTGGACTTCTCTGCATGTTTCCCAGGCGAGAAATTGGCAGCATGTTCAGAACCATGTTTCTGTGAATAACTCCTGAACCGTAAGTCCTAGACGCTCGCTCTTGGCTGCATTCGATTCAGCTCGTGGCAGCCAGTCTAAAAAACACTATCTTGGACTTCTCTGCATGTTTCCCAGGCGAGCAATTGGCAGCATGTTCAGAACCATGTTTCTGTGAATAACTCCTGAACCGTAAGTCCTAGACGCTCGCTCTTGGCTGCATTCGATTCAGCTCGTGGCAGCCAGTCTAAAAAACACTATCTTGGACTTCTCTGCATGTTTCCCAGGCGAGAAATTGGCAGCATGTTCAGAACCATGTTTCTGTGAATAACTCCTGAACCGTAAGTCCTAGACGCTCGATCTTGGCGGCATTCGTCTCAGCGCCTGGCAATTAGTATAGGAGCACTGTGTTTGACTTCTCTGGATGTTTCCCAGGCGAGTTATTGACAAGTAAATCCTAGACGCTCGATCTTGGTTATTTTCGCTTTCGCGGCTGGCAGTAAAAGAACCATGTTTCTGTGAATAACTCCTGAACCGTAAGTCCTAGACGCTCGCTCTTGGCTGCATTCGATTCAGCTCGTGGCAGCCAGTCTAAAAAACACTATCTTGGACTTCTCTGCATGTTTCCCAGGCGAGAAATTGGCAGCATGTTCAGAACCATGTTTCTGTGAATAACTCCTGAACCGTAAGTCCTAGACGCTCGATCTTGGCGGCATTCGTCTCAGCGCCTGGCAATTAGTATAGGAGCACTGTGTTTGACTTCTCTGGATGTTTCCCAGGCGAGTTATTGACAAGTAAATCCTAGACGCTCGATCTTGGTTATTTTCGCTTTCGCGGCTGGCAGTAAAAGAACCATGTTTCTGTGAATAACTCCTGAACCGTAAGTCCTAGACGCTCGCTCTTGGCTGCATTCGATTCAGCTCGTGGCAGCCAGTCTAAAAAACACTATCTTGGACTTCTCTGCATGTTTCCCAGGCGAGAAATTGGCAGCATGTTCAGAACCATGTTTCTGTGAATAACTCCTGAACCGTAAGTCCTAGACGCTCGATCTTGGCGGCATTCGTCTCAGCGCCTGGCAATTAGTATAGGAGCACTGTGTTTGACTTCTCTGGATGTTTCCCAGGCGAGTTATTGACAAGTAAATCCTAGACGCTCGATCTTGGTTATTTTCGCTTTCGCGGCTGGCAGTAAAAGAACCATGTTTCTGTGAATAACTCCTGAACCGTAAGTCCTAGACGCTCGCTCTTGGCTGCATTCGATTCAGCTCGTGGCAGCCAGTCTAAAAAACACTATCTTGGACTTCTCTGCATGTTTCCCAGGCGAGCAATTGGCAGCATGTTCAGAACCATGTTTCTGTGAATAACTCCTGAACCGTAAGTCCTAGACGCTCGCTCTTGGCTGCATTCGATTCAGCTCGTGGCAGCCAGTCTAAAAAACACTATCTTGGACTTCTCTGCATGTTTCCCAGGCGAGAAATTGGCAGCATGTTCAGAACCATGTTTCTGTGAATAACTCCTGAACCGTAAGTCCTAGACGCTCGATCTTGGCGGCATTCGTCTCAGCGCCTGGCAATTAGTATAGGAGCACTGTGTTTGACTTCTCTGGATGTTTCCCAGGCGAGTTATTGACAAGTAAATCCTAGACGCTCGATCTTGGTTATTTTCGCTTTCGCGGCTGGCAGTAAAAGAACCATGTTTCTGTGAATAACTCCTGAACCGTAAGTCCTAGACGCTCGCTCTTGGCTGCATTCGATTCAGCTCGTGGCAGCCAGTCTAAAAAACACTATCTTGGACTTCTCTGCATGTTTCCCAGGCGAGAAATTGGCAGCATGTTCAGAACCATGTTTCTGTGAATAACTCCTGAACCGTAAGTCCTAGACGCTCGATCTTGGCGGCATTCGTCTCAGCGCCTGGCAATTAGTATAGGAGCACTGTGTTTGACTTCTCTGGATGTTTCCCAGGCGAGTTATTGACAAGTAAATCCTAGACGCTCGATCTTGGTTATTTTCGCTTTCGCGGCTGGCAGTAAAAGAACCATGTTTCTGTGAATAACTCCTGAACCGTAAGTCCTAGACGCTCGCTCTTGGCTGCATTCGATTCAGCTCGTGGCAGCCAGTCTAAAAAACACTATCTTGGACTTCTCTGCATGTTTCCCAGGCGAGAAATTGGCAGCATGTTCAGAACCATGTTTCTGTGAATAACTCCTGAACCGTAAGTCCTAGACGCTCGATCTTGGCGGCATTCGTCTCAGCGCCTGGCAATTAGTATAGGAGCACTGTGTTTGACTTCTCTGGATGTTTCCCAGGCGAGTTATTGACAAGTAAATCCTAGACGCTCGATCTTGGTTATTTTCGCTTTCGCGGCTGGCAGTAAAAGAACCATGTTTCTGTGAATAACTCCTGAACCGTAAGTCCTAGACGCTCGCTCTTGGCTGCATTCGATTCAGCTCGTGGCAGCCAGTCTAAAAAACACTATCTTGGACTTCTCTGCATGTTTCCCAGGCGAGCAATTGGCAGCATGTTCAGAACCATGTTTCTGTGAATAACTCCTGAACCGTAAGTCCTAGACGCTCGCTCTTGGCTGCATTCGATTCAGCTCGTGGCAGCCAGTCTAAAAAACACTATCTTGGACTTCTCTGCATGTTTCCCAGGCGAGCAATTGGCAGCATGTTCAGAACCATGTTTCTGTGAATAACTCCTGAACCGTAAGTCCTAGACGCTCGCTCTTGGCTGCATTCGATTCAGCTCGTGGCAGCCAGTCTAAAAAACACTATCTTGGACTTCTCTGCATGTTTCCCAGGCGAGAAATTGGCAGCATGTTCAGAACCATGTTTCTGTGAATAACTCCTGAACCGTAAGTCCTAGACGCTCGCTCTTGGCTGCATTCGATTCAGCTCGTGGCAGCCAGTCTAAAAAACACTATCTTGGACTTCTCTGCATGTTTCCCAGACGAGAAATTGGCAGCATGTTCAGAACCATGTTTCTGTGAATAACTCCTGAACCGTAAGTCCTAGACGCTCGCTCTTGGCTGCATTCGATTCAGCTCGTGGCAGCCAGTCTAAAAAACACTATCTTGGACTTCTCTGCATGTTTCCCAGGCGAGAAATTGGCAGCATGTTCAGAACCATGTTTCTGTGAATAACTCCTGAACCGTAAGTCCTAGACGCTCGCTCTTGGCTGCATTCGATTCAGCTCGTGGCAGCCAGTCTAAAAAACACTATCTTGGACTTCTCTGCATGTTTCCCAGGCGAGAAATTGGCAGCATGTTCAGAACCATGTTTCTGTGAATAACTCCTGAACCGTAAGTCCTAGACGCTCGATCTTGGCGGCATTCGTCTCAGCGCCTGGCAATTAGTATAGGAGCACTGTGTTTGACTTCTCTGGATGTTTCCCAGGCGAGTTATTGACAAGTAAATCCTAGACGCTCGATCTTGGTTATTTTCGCTTTCGCGGCTGGCAGTAAAAGAACCATGTTTCTGTGAATAACTCCTGAACCGTAAGTCCTAGACGCTCGCTCTTGGCTGCATTCGATTCAGCTCGTGGCAGCCAGTCTAAAAAACACTATCTTGGACTTCTCTGCATGTTTCCCAGACGAGAAATTGGCAGCATGTTCAGAACCATGTTTCTGTGAATAACTCCTGAACCGTAAGTCCTAGACGCTCGATCTTGGCGGCATTCGTCTCAGCGCCTGGCAATTAGTATAGGAGCACTGTGTTTGACTTCTCTGGATGTTTCCCAGGCGAGTTATTGACAAGTAAATCCTAGACGCTCGATCTTGGTTATTTTCGCTTTCGCGGCTGGCAGTAAAAGAACCATGTTTCTGTGAATAACTCCTGAACCGTAAGTCCTAGACGCTCGCTCTTGGCTGCATTCGATTCAGCTCGTGGCAGCCAGTCTAAAAAACACTATCTTGGACTTCTCTGCATGTTTCCCAGGCGAGAAATTGGCAGCATGTTCAGAACCATGTTTCTGTGAATAACTCCTGAACCGTAAGTCCTAGACGCTCGCTCTTGGCTGCATTCGATTCAGCTCGTGGCAGCCAGTCTAAAAAACACTATCTTGGACTTCTCTGCATGTTTCCCAGGCGAGCAATTGGCAGCATGTTCAGAACCATGTTTCTGTGAATAACTCCTGAACCGTAAGTCCTAGACGCTCGCTCTTGGCTGCATTCGATTCAGCTCGTGGCAGCCAGTCTAAAAAACACTATCTTGGACTTCTCTGCATGTTTCCCAGGCGAGAAATTGGCAGCATGTTCAGAACCATGTTTCTGTGAATAACTCCTGAACCGTAAGTCCTAGACGCTCGCTCTTGGCTGCATTCGATTCAGCTCGTGGCAGCCAGTCTAAAAAACACTATCTTGGACTTCTCTGCATGTTTCCCAGGCGAGAAATTGGCAGCATGTTCAGAACCATGTTTCTGTGAATAACTCCTGAACCGTAAGTCACAGACGCTCGCTCTTGGCTGCATTCGATTCAGCTCGTGGCAGCCAGTCTAAAAAACACTATCTTGGACTTCTCTGCATGTTCCTAAGGCAAATGTTTCTAAAGCTAATTCTTGAACAGTAAGTCCTAGACGCTCGATCTTGGCGGCATTCGTCTCAGCGCCTGGCAATTAGTATAGGAGCACTGTGTTTGACTTCTCTGGATGTTTCCCAGGCGAGTTATTGACAAGTAAATCCTAGACGCTCGATCTTGGTTATTTTCGCTTTCGCGGCTGGCAGTAAAAGAACCATGTTTCTGTGAATAACTCCTGAACCGTAAGTCCTAGACGCTCGCTCTTGGCTGCATTCGATTCAGCTCGTGGCAGCCAGTCTAAAAAACACTATCTTGGACTTCTCTGCATGTTTCCCAGGCGAGCAATTGGCAGCATGTTCAGAACCATGTTTCTGTGAATAACTCCTGAACCGTAAGTCCTAGACGCTCGCTCTTGGCTGCATTCGATTCAGCTCGTGGCAGCCAGTCTAAAAAACACTATCTTGGACTTCTCTGCATGTTCCTAAGGCAAATGTTTCTAAAGCTAATTCTTGAACCGTAAGTCCTAGACGCTCGATCTTGGCGGCATTCGTCTCAGCGCCTGGCAATTAGTATAGGAGCACTGTGTTTGACTTCTCTGGATGTTTCCCAGGCGAGTTATTGACAAGTAAATCCTAGACGCTCGATCTTGGTTATTTTCGCTTTCGCGGCTGGCAGTAAAAGAACCATGTTTCTGTGAATAACTCCTGAACCGTAAGTCCTAGACGCTCGCTCTTGGCTGCATTCGATTCAGCTCGTGGCAGCCAGTCTAAAAAACACTATCTTGGACTTCTCTGCATGTTTCCCAGGCGAGCAATTGGCAGCATGTTCAGAACCATGTTTCTGTGAATAACTCCTGAACCGTAAGTCCTAGACGCTCGCTCTTGGCTGCATTCGATTCAGCTCGTGGCAGCCAGTCTAAAAAACACTATCTTGGACTTCTCTGCATGTTTCCCAGGCGAGAAATTGGCAGCATGTTCAGAACCATGTTTCTGTGAATAACTCCTGAACCGTAAGTCCTAGACGCTCGCTCTTGGCTGCATTCGATTCAGCTCGTGGCAGCCAGTCTAAAAAACACTATCTTGGACTTCTCTGCATGTTTCCCAGGCGAGAAATTGGCAGCATGTTCAGAACCATGTTTCTGTGAATAACTCCTGAACCGTATGTCCTAGACGCTCGCTCTTGGCTGCATTCGATTCAGCTCGTGGCAGCCAGTCTAAAAAACACTATCTTGGACTTCTCTGCATGTTTCCCAGGCGAGCAATTGGCAGCATGTTCAGAACCATGTTTCTGTGAATAACTCCTGAACCGTAAGTCCTAGACGCTCGCTCTTGGCTGCATTCGATTCAGCTCGTGGCAGCCAGTCTAAAAAACACTATCTTGGACTTCTCTGCATGTTTCCCAGGCGAGAAATTGGCAGCATGTTCAGAACCATGTTTCTGTGAATAACTCCTGAACCGTAAGTCCTAGACGCTCGATCTTGGCGGCATTCGTCTCAGCGCCTGGCAATTAGTATAGGAGCACTGTGTTTGACTTCTCTGGATGTTTCCCAGGCGAGTTATTGACAAGTAAATCCTAGACGCTCGATCTTGGTTATTTTCGCTTTCGCGGCTGGCAGTAAAAGAACCATGTTTCTGTGAATAACTCCTGAACCGTAAGTCCTAGACGCTCGCTCTTGGCTGCATTCGATTCAGCTCGTGGCAGCCAGTCTAAAAAACACTATCTTGGACTTCTCTGCATGTTTCCCAGGCGAGAAATTGGCAGCATGTTCAGAACCATGTTTCTGTGAATAACTCCTGAACCGTAAGTCCTAGACGCTCGATCTTGGCGGCATTCGTCTCAGCGCCTGGCAATTAGTATAGGAGCACTGTGTTTGACTTCTCTGGATGTTTCCCAGGCGAGTTATTGACAAGTAAATCCTAGACGCTCGATCTTGGTTATTTTCGCTTTCGCGGCTGGCAGTAAAAGAACCATGTTTCTGTGAATAACTCCTGAACCGTAAGTCCTAGACGCTCGCTCTTGGCTGCATTCGATTCAGCTCGTGGCAGCCAGTCTAAAAAACACTATCTTGGACTTCTCTGCATGTTTCCCAGGCGAGAAATTGGCAGCATGTTCAGAACCATGTTTCTGTGAATAACTCCTGAACCGTAAGTCCTAGACGCTCGATCTTGGCGGCATTCGTCTCAGCGCCTGGCAATTAGTATAGGAGCACTGTGTTTGACTTCTCTGGATGTTTCCCAGGCGAGTTATTGACAAGTAAATCCTAGACGCTCGATCTTGGTTATTTTCGCTTTCGCGGCTGGCAGTAAAAGAACCATGTTTCTGTGAATAACTCCTGAACCGTAAGTCCTAGACGCTCGCTCTTGGCTGCATTCGATTCAGCTCGTGGCAGCCAGTCTAAAAAACACTATCTTGGACTTCTCTGCATGTTTCCCAGGCGAGCAATTGGCAGCATGTTCAGAACCATGTTTCTGTGAATAACTCCTGAACCGTAAGTCCTAGACGCTCGCTCTTGGCTGCATTCGATTCAGCTCGTGGCAGCCAGTCTAAAAAACACTATCTTGGACTTCTCTGCATGTTTCCCAGGCGAGAAATTGGCAGCATGTTCAGAACCATGTTTCTGTGAATAACTCCTGAACCGTAAGTCCTAGACGCTCGATCTTGGCGGCATTCGTCTCAGCGCCTGGCAATTAGTATAGGAGCACTGTGTTTGACTTCTCTGGATGTTTCCCAGGCGAGTTATTGACAAGTAAATCCTAGACGCTCGATCTTGGTTATTTTCGCTTTCGCGGCTGGCAGTAAAAGAACCATGTTTCTGTGAATAACTCCTGAACCGTAAGTCCTAGACGCTCGCTCTTGGCTGCATTCGATTCAGCTCGTGGCAGCCAGTCTAAAAAACACTATCTTGGACTTCTCTGCATGTTTCCCAGGCGAGAAATTGGCAGCATGTTCAGAACCATGTTTCTGTGAATAACTCCTGAACCGTAAGTCCTAGACGCTCGATCTTGGCGGCATTCGTCTCAGCGCCTGGCAATTAGTATAGGAGCACTGTGTTTGACTTCTCTGGATGTTTCCCAGGCGAGTTATTGACAAGTAAATCCTAGACGCTCGATCTTGGTTATTTTCGCTTTCGCGGCTGGCAGTAAAAGAACCATGTTTCTGTGAATAACTCCTGAACCGTAAGTCCTAGACGCTCGCTCTTGGCTGCATTCGATTCAGCTCGTGGCAGCCAGTCTAAAAAACACTATCTTGGACTTCTCTGCATGTTTCCCAGGCGAGAAATTGGCAGCATGTTCAGAACCATGTTTCTGTGAATAACTCCTGAACCGTAAGTCCTAGACGCTCGATCTTGGCGGCATTCGTCTCAGCGCCTGGCAATTAGTATAGGAGCACTGTGTTTGACTTCTCTGGATGTTTCCCAGGCGAGTTATTGACAAGTAAATCCTAGACGCTCGATCTTGGTTATTTTCGCTTTCGCGGCTGGCAGTAAAAGAACCATGTTTCTGTGAATAACTCCTGAACCGTAAGTCCTAGACGCTCGCTCTTGGCTGCATTCGATTCAGCTCGTGGCAGCCAGTCTAAAAAACACTATCTTGGACTTCTCTGCATGTTTCCCAGGCGAGAAATTGGCAGCATGTTCAGAACCATGTTTCTGTGAATAACTCCTGAACCGTAAGTCCTAGACGCTCGATCTTGGCGGCATTCGTCTCAGCGCCTGGCAATTAGTATAGGAGCACTGTGTTTGACTTCTCTGGATGTTTCCCAGGCGAGTTATTGACAAGTAAATCCTAGACGCTCGATCTTGGTTATTTTCGCTTTCGCGGCTGGCAGTAAAAGAACCATGTTTCTGTGAATAACTCCTGAACCGTAAGTCCTAGACGCTCGCTCTTGGCTGCATTCGATTCAGCTCGTGGCAGCCAGTCTAAAAAACACTATCTTGGACTTCTCTGCATGTTTCCCAGGCGAGCAATTGGCAGCATGTTCAGAACCATGTTTCTGTGAATAACTCCTGAACCGTAAGTCCTAGACGCTCGCTCTTGGCTGCATTCGATTCAGCTCGTGGCAGCCAGTCTAAAAAACACTATCTTGGACTTCTCTGCATGTTTCCCAGGCGAGAAATTGGCAGCATGTTCAGAACCATGTTTCTGTGAATAACTCCTGAACCGTAAGTCCTAGACGCTCGATCTTGGCGGCATTCGTCTCAGCGCCTGGCAATTAGTATAGGAGCACTGTGTTTGACTTCTCTGGATGTTTCCCAGGCGAGTTATTGACAAGTAAATCCTAGACGCTCGATCTTGGTTATTTTCGCTTTCGCGGCTGGCAGTAAAAGAACCATGTTTCTGTGAATAACTCCTGAACCGTAAGTCCTAGACGCTCGCTCTTGGCTGCATTCGATTCAGCTCGTGGCAGCCAGTCTAAAAAACACTATCTTGGACTTCTCTGCATGTTTCCCAGGCGAGAAATTGGCAGCATGTTCAGAACCATGTTTCTGTGAATAACTCCTGAACCGTAAGTCCTAGACGCTCGATCTTGGCGGCATTCGTCTCAGCGCCTGGCAATTAGTATAGGAGCACTGTGTTTGACTTCTCTGGATGTTTCCCAGGCGAGTTATTGACAAGTAAATCCTAGACGCTCGATCTTGGTTATTTTCGCTTTCGCGGCTGGCAGTAAAAGAACCATGTTTCTGTGAATAACTCCTGAACCGTAAGTCCTAGACGCTCGCTCTTGGCTGCATTCGATTCAGCTCGTGGCAGCCAGTCTAAAAAAACACTATCTTGGACTTCTCTGCATGTTTCCCAGGCGAGAAATTGGCAGCATGTTCAGAACCATGTTTCTGTGAATAACTCCTGAACCGTAAGTCCTAGACGCTCGATCTTGGCGGCATTCGTCTCAGCGCCTGGCAATTAGTATAGGAGCACTGTGTTTGACTTCTCTGGATGTTTCCCAGGCGAGTTATTGACAAGTAAATCCTAGACGCTCGATCTTGGTTATTTTCGCTTTCGCGGCTGGCAGTAAAAGAACCATGTTTCTGTGAATAACTCCTGAACCGTAAGTCCTAGACGCTCGCTCTTGGCTGCATTCGATTCAGCTCGTGGCAGCCAGTCTAAAAAACACTATCTTGGACTTCTCTGCATGTTTCCCAGGCGAGCAATTGGCAGCATGTTCAGAACCATGTTTCTGTGAATAACTCCTGAACCGTAAGTCCTAGACGCTCGCTCTTGGCTGCATTCGATTCAGCTCGTGGCAGCCAGTCTAAAAAACACTATCTTGGACTTCTCTGCATGTTTCCCAGGCGAGAAATTGGCAGCATGTTCAGAACCATGTTTCTGTGAATAACTCCTGAACCGTAAGTCCTAGACGCTCGCTCTTGGCTGCATTCGATTCAGCTCGTGGCAGCCAGTCTAAAAAACACTATCTTGGACTTCTCTGCATGTTTCCCAGACGAGAAATTGGCAGCATGTTCAGAACCATGTTTCTGTGAATAACTCCTGAACCGTAAGTCCTAGACGCTCGCTCTTGGCTGCATTCGATTCAGCTCGTGGCAGCCAGTCTAAAAAACACTATCTTGGACTTCTCTGCATGTTTCCCAGGCGAGAAATTGGCAGCATGTTCAGAACCATGTTTCTGTGAATAACTCCTGAACCGTAAGTCCTAGACGCTCGCTCTTGGCTGCATTCGATTCAGCTCGTGGCAGCCAGTCTAAAAAACACTATCTTGGACTTCTCTGCATGTTTCCCAGGCGAGAAATTGGCAGCATGTTCAGAACCATGTTTCTGTGAATAACTCCTGAACCGTAAGTCCTAGACGCTCGATCTTGGCGGCATTCGTCTCAGCGCCTGGCAATTAGTATAGGAGCACTGTGTTTGACTTCTCTGGATGTTTCCCAGGCGAGTTATTGACAAGTAAATCCTAGACGCTCGATCTTGGTTATTTTCGCTTTCGCGGCTGGCAGTAAAAGAACCATGTTTCTGTGAATAACTCCTGAACCGTAAGTCCTAGACGCTCGCTCTTGGCTGCATTCGATTCAGCTCGTGGCAGCCAGTCTAAAAAACACTATCTTGGACTTCTCTGCATGTTTCCCAGGCGAGCAATTGGCAGCATGTTCAGAACCATGTTTCTGTGAATAACTCCTGAACCGTAAGTCCTAGACGCTCGCTCTTGGCTGCATTCGATTCAGCTCGTGGCAGCCAGTCTAAAAAACACTATCTTGGACTTCTCTGCATGTTTCCCAGGCGAGAAATTGGCAGCATGTTCAGAACCATGTTTCTGTGAATAACTCCTGAACCGTAAGTCCTAGACGCTCGCTCTTGGCTGCATTCGATTCAGCTCGTGGCAGCCAGTCTAAAAAACACTATCTTGGACTTCTCTGCATGTTTCCCAGGCGAGAAATTGGCAGCATGTTCAGAACCATGTTTCTGTGAATAACTCCTGAACCGTAAGTCCTAGACGCTCGATCTTGGCGGCATTCGTCTCAGCGCCTGGCAATTAGTATAGGAGCACTGTGTTTGACTTCTCTGGATGTTTCCCAGGCGAGTTATTGACAAGTAAATCCTAGACGCTCGATCTTGGTTATTTTCGCTTTCGCGGCTGGCAGTAAAAGAACCATGTTTCTGTGAATAACTCCTGAACCGTAAGTCCTAGACGCTCGCTCTTGGCTGCATTCGATTCAGCTCGTGGCAGCCAGTCTAAAAAACACTATCTTGGACTTCTCTGCATGTTTCCCAGGCGAGCAATTGGCAGCATGTTCAGAACCATGTTTCTGTGAATAACTCCTGAACCGTAAGTCCTAGACGCTCGCTCTTGGCTGCATTCGATTCAGCTCGTGGCAGCCAGTCTAAAAAACACTATCTTGGACTTCTCTGCATGTTTCCCAGGCGAGCAATTGGCAGCATGTTCAGAACCATGTTTCTGTGAATAACTCCTGAACCGTAAGTCCTAGACGCTCGCTCTTGGCTGCATTCGATTCAGCTCGTGGCAGCCAGTCTAAAAAACACTATCTTGGACTTCTCTGCATGTTTCCCAGGCGAGAAATTGGCAGCATGTTCAGAACCATGTTTCTGTGAATAACTCCTGAACCGTAAGTCCTAGACGCTCGCTCTTGGCTGCATTCGATTCAGCTCGTGGCAGCCAGTCTAAAAAACACAATCTTGGACTTCTCTGCATGTTTCCCAGGCGAGAAATTGGCAGCATGTTCAGAACCATGTTTCTGTGAATAACTCCTGAACCGTAAGTCCTAGACGCTCGCTCTTGGCTGCATTCGATTCAGCTCGTGGCAGCCAGTCTAAAAAACACTATCTTGGACTTCTCTGCATGTTTCCCAGGCGAGAAATTGGCAGCATGTTCAGAACCATGTTTCTGTGAATAACTCCTGAACCGTAAGTCCTAGACGCTCGCTCTTGGCTGCATTCGATTCAGCTCGTGGCAGCCAGTCTAAAAAACACTATCTTGGACTTCTCTGCATGTTTCCCAGGCGAGCAATTGGCAGCATGTTCAGAACCATGTTTCTGTGAATAACTCCTGAACCGTAAGTCCTAGACGCTCGCTCTTGGCTGCATTCGATTCAGCTCGTGGCAGCCAGTCTAAAAAACACTATCTTGGACTTCTCTGCATGTTTCCCAGGCGAGAAATTGGCAGCATGTTCAGAACCATGTTTCTGTGAATAACTCCTGAACCGTAAGTCCTAGACGCTCGCTCTTGGCTGCATTCGATTCAGCTCGTGGCAGCCAGTCTAAAAAACACTATCTTGGACTTCTCTGCATGTTTCCCAGGCGAGAAATTGGCAGCATGTTCAGAACCATGTTTCTGTGAATAACTCCTGAACCGTAAGTCACAGACGCTCGCTCTTGGCTGCATTCGATTCAGCTCGTGGCAGCCAGTCTAAAAAACACTATCTTGGACTTCTCTGCATGTTCCTAAGGCAAATGTTTCTAAAGCTAATTCTTGAACCGTAAGTCCTAGACGCTCGATCTTGGCGGCATTCGTCTCAGCGCCTGGCAATTAGTATAGGAGCACTGTGTTTGACTTCTCTGGATGTTTCCCAGGCGAGTTATTGACAAGTAAATCCTAGACGCTCGATCTTGGTTATTTTCGCTTTCGCGGCTGGCAGTAAAAGAACCATGTTTCTGTGAATAACTCCTGAACCGTAAGTCCTAGACGCTCGCTCTTGGCTGCATTCGATTCAGCTCGTGGCAGCCAGTCTAAAAAACACTATCTTGGACTTCTCTGCATGTTTCCCAGGCGAGCAATTGGCAGCATGTTCAGAACCATGTTTCTGTGAATAACTCCTGAACCGTAAGTCCTAGACGCTCGCTCTTGGCTGCATTCGATTCAGCTCGTGGCAGCCAGTCTAAAAAACACTATCTTGGACTTCTCTGCATGTTCCTAAGGCAAATGTTTCTAAAGCTAATTCTTGAACCGTAAGTCCTAGACGCTCGATCTTGGCGGCATTCGTCTCAGCGCCTGGCAATTAGTATAGGAGCACTGTGTTTGACTTCTCTGGATGTTTCCCAGGCGAGTTATTGACTAGTAAATCCTAGACGCTCGATCTTGGTTATTTTCGCTTTCGCGGCTGGCAGTAAAAGAACCATGTTTCTGTGAATAACTCCTGAACCGTAAGTCCTAGACGCTCGCTCTTGGCTGCATTCGATTCAGCTCGTGGCAGCCAGTCTAAAAAACACTATCTTGGACTTCTCTGCATGTTTCCCAGGCGAGCAATTGGCAGCATGTTCAGAACCATGTTTCTGTGAATAACTCCTGAACCGTAAGTCCTAGACGCTCGCTCTTGGCTGCATTCGATTCAGCTCGTGGCAGCCAGTCTAAAAAACACTATCTTGGACTTCTCTGCATGTTTCCCAGGCGAGAAATTGGCAGCATGTTCAGAACCATGTTTCTGTGAATAACTCCTGAACCGTAAGTCCTAGACGCTCGCTCTTGGCTGCATTCGATTCAGCTCGTGGCAGCCAGTCTAAAAAACACTATCTTGGACTTCTCTGCATGTTTCCCAGGCGAGAAATTGGCAGCATGTTCAGAACCATGTTTCTGTGAATAACTCCTGAACCGTAAGTCCTAGACGCTCGCTCTTGGCTGCATTCGATTCAGCTCGTGGCAGCCAGTCTAAAAAACACTATCTTGGACTTCTCTGCATGTTTCCCAGGCGAGAAATTGGCAGCATGTTCAGAACCATGTTTCTGTGAATAACTCCTGAACCGTAAGTCCTAGACGCTCGCTCTTGGCTGCATTCGATTCAGCTCGTGGCAGCCAGTCTAAAAAACACTATCTTGGACTTCTCTGCATGTTTCCCAGGCGAGCAATTGGCAGCATGTTCAGAACCATGTTTCTGTGAATAACTCCTGAACCGTAAGTCCTAGACGCTCGCTCTTGGCTGCATTCGATTCAGCTCGTGGCAGCCAGTCTAAAAAACACTATCTTGGACTTCTCTGCATGTTTCCCAGGCGAGAAATTGGCAGCATGTTCAGAACCATGTTTCTGTGAATAACTCCTGAACCGTAAGTCCTAGACGCTCGATCTTGGCGGCATTCGTCTCAGCGCCTGGCAATTAGTATAGGAGCACTGTGTTTGACTTCTCTGGATGTTTCCCAGGCGAGTTATTGACAAGTAAATCCTAGACGCTCGATCTTGGTTATTTTCGCTTTCGCGGCTGGCAGTAAAAGAACCATGTTTCTGTGAATAACTCCTGAACCGTAAGTCCTAGACGCTCGCTCTTGGCTGCATTCGATTCAGCTCGTGGCAGCCAGTCTAAAAAACACTATCTTGGACTTCTCTGCATGTTTCCCAGACGAGAAATTGGCAGCATGTTCAGAACCATGTTTCTGTGAATAACTCCTGAACCGTAAGTCCTAGATGCTCGATCTTGGCGGCATTCGTCTCAGCGCCTGGCAATTAGTATAGGAGCACTGTGTTTGACTTCTCTGGATGTTTCCCAGGCGAGTTATTGACAAGTAACTCCTAGACGCTCGATCTTGGTTATTTTCGCTTTCGCGGCTGGCAGTAAAAGAACCATGTTTCTGTGAATAACTCCTGAACCGTAAGTCCTAGACGCTCGCTCTTGGCTGCATTCGATTCAGCTCGTGGCAGCCAGTCTAAAAAACACTATCTTGGACTTCTCTGCATGTTTCCCAGGCGAGCAATTGGCAGCATGTTCAGAACCATGTTTCTGTGAATAACTCCTGAACCGTAAGTCCTAGACGCTCGCTCTTGGCTGCATTCGATTCAGCTCGTGGCAGCCAGTCTAAAAAACACTATCTTGGACTTCTCTGCATGTTTCCCAGGCGAGAAATTGGCAGCATGTTCAGAACCATGTTTCTGTGAATAACTCCTGAACCGTAAGTCACAGACGCTCGCTCTTGGCTGCATTCGATTCAGCTCGTGGCAGCCAGTCTAAAAAACACTATCTTGGACTTCTCTGCATGTTCCTAAGGCAAATGTTTCTAAAGCTAATTCTTGAACCGTAAGTCCTAGACGCTCGATCTTGGCGGCATTCGTCTCAGCGCCTGGCAATTAGTATAGGAGCACTGTGTTTGACTTCTCTGGATGTTTCCCAGGCGAGTTATTGACAAGTAAATCCTAGACGCTCGATCTTGGTTATTTTCGCTTTCGCGGCTGGCAGTAAAAGAACCATGTTTCTGTGAATAACTCCTGAACCGTAAGTCCTAGACGCTCGCTCTTGGCTGCATTCGATTCAGCTCGTGGCAGCCAGTCTAAAAAACACTATCTTGGACTTCTCTGCATGTTTCCCAGGCGAGCAATTGGCAGCATGTTCAGAACCATGTTTCTGTGAATAACTCCTGAACCGTAAGTCCTAGACGCTCGCTCTTGGCTGCATTCGATTCAGCTCGTGGCAGCCAGTCTAAAAAACACTATCTTGGACTTCTCTGCATGTTTCCCAGGCGAGCAATTGGCAGCATGTTCAGAACCATGTTTCTGTGAATAACTCCTGAACCGTAAGTCCTAGACGCTCGCTCTTGGCTGCATTCGATTCAGCTCGTGGCAGCCAGTCTAAAAAACACTATCTTGGACTTCTCTGCATGTTTCCCAGGCGAGCAATTGGCAGCATGTTCAGAACCATGTTTCTGTGAATAACTCCTGAACCGTAAGTCCTAGACGCTCACTCTTGGCTGCATTCGATTCAGCTCGTGGCAGCCAGTCTAAAAAACACTATCTTGGACTTCTCTGCATGTTTCCCAGGCGAGCAATTGGCAGCATGTTCAGAACCATGTTTCTGTGAATAACTCCTGAACCGTAAGTCACAGACGCTCGCTCTTGGCTGCATTCGATTCAGCTCGTGGCAGCCAGTCTAAAAAACACTATCTTGGACTTCTCTGCATGTTCCTAAGGCAAATGTTTCTAAAGCTAATTCTTGAACCGTAAGTCCTAGACGCTCGATCTTGGCGGCATTCGTCTCAGCGCCTGGCAATTAGTATAGGAGCACTGTGTTTGACTTCTCTGGATGTTTCCCAGGCGAGTTATTGACAAGTAAATCCTAGACGCTCGATCTTGGTTATTTTCGCTTTCGCGGCTGGCAGTAAAAGAACCATGTTTCTGTGAATAACTCCTGAACCGTAAGTCCTAGACGCTCGCTCTTGGCTGCATTCGATTCAGCTCGTGGCAGCCAGTCTAAAAAACACTATCTTGGACTTCTCTGCATGTTTCCCAGGCGAGCAATTGGCAGCATGTTCAGAACCATGTTTCTGTGAATAACTCCTGAACCGTAAGTCCTAGACGCTCGCTCTTGGCTGCATTCGATTCAGCTCGTGGCAGCCAGTCTAAAAAACACTATCTTGGACTTCTCTGCATGTTTCCCAGGCGAGCAATTGGCAGCATGTTCAGAACCATGTTTCTGTGAATAACTCCTGAACCGTAAGTCCTAGACGCTCGCTCTTGGCTGCATTCGATTCAGCTCGTGGCAGCCAGTCTAAAAAACACTATCTTGGACTTCTCTGCATGTTTCCCAGGCGAGCAATTGGCAGCATGTTCAGAACCATGTTTCTGTGAATAACTCCTGAACCGTAAGTCCTAGACGCTCGCTCTTGGCTGCATTCGATTCAGCTCGTGGCAGCCAGTCTAAAAAACACTATCTTGGACTTCTCTGCATGTTCCTAAGGCAAATGTTTCTAAAGCTAATTCTTGAACCGTAAGTCCTAGACGCTCGATCTTGGCGGCATTCGTCTCAGCGCCTGGCAATTAGTATAGGAGCACTGTGTTTGACTTCTCTGGATGTTTCCCAGGCGAGTTATTGACAAGTAAATCCTAGACGCTCGATCTTGGTTATTTTCGCTTTCGCGGCTGGCAGTAAAAGAACCATGTTTCTGTGAATAACTCCTGAACCGTAAGTCCTAGACGCTCGCTCTTGGCTGCATTCGATTCAGCTCGTGGCAGCCAGTCTAAAAAACACTATCTTGGACTTCTCTGCATGTTTCCCAGGCGAGCAATTGGCAGCATGTTCAGAACCATGTTTCTGTGAATAACTCCTGAACCGTAAGTCCTAGACGCTCGCTCTTGGCTGCATTCGATTCAGCTCGTGGCAGCCAGTCTAAAAAACACTATCTTGGACTTCTCTGCATGTTTCCCAGGCGAGCAATTGGCAGCATGTTCAGAACCATGTTTCTGTGAATAACTCCTGAACCGTAAGTCCTAGACGCTCGCTCTTGGCTGCATTCGATTCAGCTCGTGGCAGCCAGTCTAAAAAACACTATCTTGGACTTCTCTGCATGTTTCCCAGGCGAGAAATTGGCAGCATGTTCAGAACCATGTTTCTGTGAATAACTCCTGAACCGTAAGTCCTAGACGCTCGCTCTTGGCTGCATTCGATTCAGCTCGTGGCAGCCAGTCTAAAAAACACTATCTTGGACTTCTCTGCATGTTTCCCAGGCGAGAAATTGGCAGCATGTTCAGAACCATGTTTCTGTGAATAACTCCTGAACCGTAAGTCCTAGACGCTCGCTCTTGGCTGCATTCGATTCAGCTCGTGGCAGCCAGTCTAAAAAACACTATCTTGGACTTCTCTGCATGTTTCCCAGGCGAGAAATTGGCAGCATGTTCAGAACCATGTTTCTGTGAATAACTCCTGAACCGTAAGTCCTAGACGCTCGCTCTTGGCTGCATTCGATTCAGCTCGTGGCAGCCAGTCTAAAAAACACTATCTTGGACTTCTCTGCATGTTTCCCAGGCGAGAAATTGGCAGCATGTTCAGAACCATGTTTCTGTGAATAACTCCTGAACCGTAAGTCCTAGACGCTCGATCTTGGCGGCATTCGATTCAGCTCGTGGCAGCCAGTCTAAAAAACACTATCTTGGACTTCTCTGCATGTTTCCCAGGCGAGAAATTGGCAGCATGTTCAGAACCATGTTTCTGTGAATAACTCCTGAACCGTAAGTCCTAGACACTCGCTCTTGGCTGCATTCGATTCAGCTCGTGGCAGCCAGTCTAAAAAACACTATCTTGGACTTCTCTGCATGTTTCCCAGGCGAGAAATTGGCAGCATGTTCAGAACCATGTTTCTGTGAATAACTCCTGAACCGTAAGTCCTAGACGCTCGATCTTGGCGGCATTCGTCTCAGCGCCTGGCAATTAGTATAGGAGCACTGTGTTTGACTTCTCTGGATGTTTCCCAGGTGAGTTATTGACAAGTAAATCCTAGACGCTCGATCTTGGTTATTTTCGCTTTCGCGGCTGGCAGTAAAAGAACCATGTTTCTGTGAATAACTCCTGAACCGTAAGTCCTAGACGCTCGCTCTTGGCTGCATTCGATTCAGCTCGTGGCAGCCAGTCTAAAAAACACTATCTTGGACTTCTCTGCATGTTTCCCAGACGAGAAATTGGCAGCATGTTCAGAACCATGTTTCTGTGAATAACTCCTGAACCGTAAGTCCTAGACGCTCGATCTTGGCGGCATTCGTCTCAGCGCCTGGCAATTAGTATAGGAGCACTGTGTTTGACTTCTCTGGATGTTTCCCAGGCGAGTTATTGACAAGTAAATCCTAGACGCTCGATCTTGGTTATTTTCGCTTTCGCGGCTGGCAGTAAAAGAACCATGTTTCTGTGAATAACTCCTGAACCGTAAGTCCTAGACGCTCGCTCTTGGCTGCATTCGATTCAGCTCGTGGCAGCCAGTCTAAAAAACACTATCTTGGACTTCTCTGCATGTTTCCCAGGCGAGCAATTGGCAGCATGTTCAGAACCATGTTTCTGTGAATAACTCCTGAACCGTAAGTCCTAGACGCTCGCTCTTGGCTGCATTCGATTCAGCTCGTGGCAGCCAGTCTAAAAAACACTATCTTGGACTTCTCTGCATGTTTCCCAGGCGAGCAATTGGCAGCATGTTCAGAACCATGTTTCTGTGAATAACTCCTGAACCGTAAGTCCTAGACGCTCGCTCTTGGCTGCATTCGATTCAGCTCGTGGCAGCCAGTCTAAAAAACACTATCTTGGACTTCTCTGCATGTTTCCCAGGCGAGAAATTGGCAGCATGTTCAGAACCATGTTTCTGTGAATAACTCCTGAACCGTAAGTCCTAGACGCTCGCTCTTGGCTGCATTCGATTCAGCTCGTGGCAGCCAGTCTAAAAAACACTATCTTGGACTTCTCTGCATGTTTCCCAGGCGAGAAATTGGCAGCATGTTCAGAACCATGTTTCTGTGAATAACTCCTGAACCGTAAGTCACAGACGCTCGCTCTTGGCTGCATTCGATTCAGCTCGTGGCAGCCAGTCTAAAAAACACTATCTTGGACTTCTCTGCATGTTCCTAAGGCAAATGTTTCTAAAGCTAATTCTTGAACCGTAAGTCCTAGACGCTCGATCTTGGCGGCATTCGTCTCAGCGCCTGGCAATTAGTATAGGAGCACTGTGTTTGACTTCTCTGGATGTTTCCCAGGCGAGTTATTGACAAGTAAATCCTAGACGCTCGATCTTGGTTATTTTCGCTTTCGCGGCTGGCAGTAAAAGAACCATGTTTCTGTGAATAACTCCTGAACCGTAAGTCCTAGACGCTCGCTCTTGGCTGCATTCGATTCAGCTCGTGGCAGCCAGTCTAAAAAACACTATCTTGGACTTCTCTGCATGTTTCCCAGGCGAGCAATTGGCAGCATGTTCAGAACCATGTTTCTGTGAATAACTCCTGAACCGTAAGTCCTAGACGCTCGCTCTTGGCTGCATTCGATTCAGCTCGTGGCAGCCAGTCTAAAAAACACTATCTTGGACTTCTCTGCATGTTCCTAAGGCAAATGTTTCTAAAGCTAATTCTTGAACCGTAAGTCCTAGACGCTCGATCTTGGCGGCATTCGTCTCAGCGCCTGGCAATTAGTATAGGAGCACTGTGTTTGACTTCTCTGGATGTTTCCCAGGCGAGTTATTGACAAGTAAATCCTAGACGCTCGATCTTGGTTATTTTCGCTTTCGCGGCTGGCAGTAAAAGAACCATGTTTCTGTGAATAACTCCTGAACCGTAAGTCCTAGACGCTCGCTCTTGGCTGCATTCGATTCAGCTCGTGGCAGCCAGTCTAAAAAACACTATCTTGGACTTCTCTGCATGTTTCCCAGGCGAGCAATTGGCAGCATGTTCAGAACCATGTTTCTGTGAATAACTCCTGAACCGTAAGTCCTAGACGCTCGCTCTTGGCTGCATTCGATTCAGCTCGTGGCAGCCAGTCTAAAAAACACTATCTTGGACTTCTCTGCATGTTTCCCAGGCGAGAAATTGGCAGCATGTTCAGAACCATGTTTCTGTGAATAACTCCTGAACCGTAAGTCCTAGACGCTCGCTCTTGGCTGCATTCGATTCAGCTCGTGGCAGCCAGTCTAAAAAACACTATCTTGGACTTCTCTGCATGTTTCCCAGGCGAGAAATTGGCGCAATGTTCAGAACCATGTTTCTGTGAATAACTCCTGAACCGTAAGTCCTAGACGCTCGCTCTTGGCTGCATTCGATTCAGCTCGTGGCAGCCAGTCTAAAAAACACTATCTTGGACTTCTCTGCATGTTTCCCAGGCGAGAAATTGGCAGCATGTTCAGAACCATGTTTCTGTGAATAACTCCTGAACCGTAAGTCCTAGACGCTCGCTCTTGGCTGCATTCGATTCAGCTCGTGGCAGCCAGTCTAAAAAACACTATCTTGGACTTCTCTGCATGTTTCCCAGGCGAGCAATTGGCAGCATGTTCAGAACCATGTTTCTGTGAATAACTCCTGAACCGTAAGTCCTAGACGCTCGCTCTTGGCTGCATTCGATTCAGCTCGTGGCAGCCAGTCTAAAAAACACTATCTTGGACTTCTCTGCATGTTTCCCAGGCGAGAAATTGGCAGCATGTTCAGAACCATGTTTCTGTGAATAACTCCTGAACCGTAAGTCCTAGACGCTCGCTCTTGGCTGCATTCGATTCAGCTCGTGGCAGCCAGTCTAAAAAACACTATCTTGGACTTCTCTGCATGTTTCCCAGGCGAGCAATTGGCAGCATGTTCAGAACCATGTTTCTGTGAATAACTCCTGAACCGTAAGTCACAGACGCTCGCTCTTGGCTGCATTCGATTCAGCTCGTGGCAGCCAGTCTAAAAAACACTATCTTGGACTTCTCTGCATGTTCCTAAGGCAAATGTTTCTAAAGCTAATTCTTGAACCGTAAGTCCTAGACGCTCGATCTTGGCGGCATTCGTCTCAGCGCCTGGCAATTAGTATAGGAGCACTGTGTTTGACTTCTCTGGATGTTTCCCAGGCGAGTTATTGACAAGTAAATCCTAGACGCTCGATCTTGGTTATTTTCGCTTTCGCGGCTGGCAGTAAAAGAACCATGTTTCTGTGAATAACTCCTGAACCGTAAGTCCTAGACGCTCGCTCTTGGCTGCATTCGATTCAGCTCGTGGCAGCCAGTCTAAAAAACACTATCTTGGACTTCTCTGCATGTTTCCCAGGCGAGCAATTGGCAGCATGTTCAGAACCATGTTTCTGTGAATAACTCCTGAACCGTAAGTCCTAGACGCTCGCTCTTGGCTGCATTCGATTCAGCTCGTGGCAGCCAGTCTAAAAAACACTATCTTGGACTTCTCTGCATGTTTCCCAGGCGAGCAATTGGCAGCATGTTCAGAACCATGTTTCTGTGAATAACTCCTGAACCGTAAGTCCTAGACGCTCGCTCTTGGCTGCATTCGATTCAGCTCGTGGCAGCCAGTCTAAAAAACACTATCTTGGACTTCTCTGCATGTTTCCCAGGCGAGCAATTGGCAGCATGTTCAGAACCATGTTTCTGTGAATAACTCCTGAACCGTAAGTCCTAGACGCTCGCTCTTGGCTGCATTCGATTCAGCTCGTGGCAGCCAGTCTAAAAAACACTATCTTGGACTTCTCTGCATGTTCCTAAGGCAAATGTTTCTAAAGCTAATTCTTGAACCGTAAGTCCTAGACGCTCGATCTTGGCGGCATTCGTCTCAGCGCCTGGCAATTAGTATAGGAGCACTGTGTTTGACTTCTCTGGATGTTTCCCAGGCGAGTTATTGACAAGTAAATCCTAGACGCTCGATCTTGGTTATTTTCGCTTTCGCGGCTGGCAGTAAAAGAACCATGTTTCTGTGAATAACTCCTGAACCGTAAGTCCTAGACGCTCGCTCTTGGCTGCATTCGATTCAGCTCGTGGCAGCCAGTCTAAAAAACACTATCTTGGACTTCTCTGCATGTTTCCCAGGCGAGCAATTGGCAGCATGTTCAGAACCATGTTTCTGTGAATAACTCCTGAACCGTAAGTCCTAGACGCTCGCTCTTGGCTGCATTCGATTCAGCTCGTGGCAGCCAGTCTAAAAAACACTATCTTGGACTTCTCTGCATGTTTCCCAGGCGAGAAATTGGCAGCATGTTCAGAACCATGTTTCTGTGAATAACTCCTGAACCGTAAGTCCTAGACGCTCGCTCTTGGCTGCATTCGATTCAGCTCGTGGCAGCCAGTCTAAAAAACACTATCTTGGACTTCTCTGCATGTTTCCCAGGCGAGAAATTGGCAGCATGTTCAGAACCATGTTTCTGTGAATAACTCCTGAACCGTAAGTCCTAGACGCTCGCTCTTGGCTGCATTCGATTCAGCTCGTGGCAGCCAGTCTAAAAAACACTATCTTGGACTTCTCTGCATGTTTCCCAGGCGAGAAATTGGCAGCATGTTCAGAACCATGTTTCTGTGAATAACTCCTGAACCGTAAGTCCTAGACGCTCGCTCTTGGCTGCATTCGATTCAGCTCGTGGCAGCCAGTCTAAAAAACACTATCTTGGACTTCTCTGCATGTTTCCCAGGCGAGCAATTGGCAGCATGTTCAGAACCATGTTTCTGTGAATAACTCCTGAACCGTAAGTCACAGACGCTCGCTCTTGGCTGCATTCGATTCAGCTCGTGGCAGCCAGTCTAAAAAACACTATCTTGGACTTCTCTGCATGTTCCTAAGGCAAATGTTTCTAAAGCTAATTCTTGAACCGTAAGTCCTAGACGCTCGATCTTGGCGGCATTCGTCTCAGCGCCTGGCAATTAGTATAGGAGCACTGTGTTTGACTTCTCTGGATGTTTCCCAGGCGAGTTATTGACAAGTAAATCCTAGACGCTCGATCTTGGTTATTTTCGCTTTCGCGGCTGGCAGTAAAAGAACCATGTTTCTGTGAATAACTCCTGAACCGTAAGTCCTAGACGCTCGCTCTTGGCTGCATTCGATTCAGCTCGTGGCAGCCAGTCTAAAAAACACTATCTTGGACTTCTCTGCATGTTTCCCAGGCGAGCAATTGGCAGCATGTTCAGAACCATGTTTCTGTGAATAACTCCTGAACCGTAAGTCCTAGACGCTCGCTCTTGGCTGCATTCGATTCAGCTCGTGGCAGCCAGTCTAAAAAACACTATCTTGGACTTCTCTGCATGTTTCCCAGGCGAGCAATTGGCAGCATGTTCAGAACCATGTTTCTGTGAATAACTCCTGAACCGTAAGTCCTAGACGCTCGCTCTTGGCTGCATTCGATTCAGCTCGTGGCAGCCAGTCTAAAAAACACTATCTTGGACTTCTCTGCATGTTTCCCAGGCGAGCAATTGGCAGCATGTTCAGAACCATGTTTCTGTGAATAACTCCTGAACCGTAAGTCCTAGACGCTCGCTCTTGGCTGCATTCGATTCAGCTCGTGGCAGCCAGTCTAAAAAACACTATCTTGGACTTCTCTGCATGTTCCTAAGGCAAATGTTTCTAAAGCTAATTCTTGAACCGTAAGTCCTAGACGCTCGATCTTGGCGGCATTCGTCTCAGCGCCTGGCAATTAGTATAGGAGCACTGTGTTTGACTTCTCTGGATGTTTCCCAGGCGAGTTATTGACAAGTAAATCCTAGACGCTCGATCTTGGTTATTTTCGCTTTCGCGGCTGGCAGTAAAAGAACCATGTTTCTGTGAATAACTCCTGAACCGTAAGTCCTAGACGCTCGCTCTTGGCTGCATTCGATTCAGCTCGTGGCAGCCAGTCTAAAAAACACTATCTTGGACTTCTCTGCATGTTTCCCAGGCGAGCAATTGGCAGCATGTTCAGAACCATGTTTCTGTGAATAACTCCTGAACCGTAAGTCCTAGACGCTCGCTCTTGGCTGCATTCGATTCAGCTCGTGGCAGCCAGTCTAAAAAACACTATCTTGGACTTCTCTGCATGTTTCCCAGGCGAGCAATTGGCAGCATGTTCAGAACCATGTTTCTGTGAATAACTCCTGAACCGTAAGTCCTAGACGCTCGCTCTTGGCTGCATTCGATTCAGCTCGTGGCAGCCAGTCTAAAAAACACTATCTTGGACTTCTCTGCATGTTTCCCAGGCGAGAAATTGGCAGCATGTTCAGAACCATGTTTCTGTGAATAACTCCTGAACCGTAAGTCCTAGACGCTCGCTCTTGGCTGCATTCGATTCAGCTCGTGGCAGCCAGTCTAAAAAACACTATCTTGGACTTCTCTGCATGTTTCCCAGGCGAGAAATTGGCAGCATGTTCAGAACCATGTTTCTGTGAATAACTCCTGAACCGTAAGTCCTAGACGCTCGCTCTTGGCTGCATTCAATTCAGCTCGTGGCAGCCAGTCTAAAAAACACTATCTTGGACTTCTCTGCATGTTTCCCAGGCGAGAAATTGGCAGCATGTTCAGAACCATGTTTCTGTGAATAACTCCTGAACCGTAAGTCCTAGACGCTCGCTCTTGGCTGCATTCGATTCAGCTCGTGGCAGCCAGTCTAAAAAACACTATCTTGGACTTCTCTGCATGTTTCCCAGGCGAGAAATTGGCAGCATGTTCAGAACCATGTTTCTGTGAATAACTCCTGAACCGTAAGTCCTAGACGCTCGATCTTGGCGGCATTCGATTCAGCTCGTGGCAGCCAGTCTAAAAAACACTATCTTGGACTTCTCTGCATGTTTCCCAGGCGAGAAATTGGCAGCATGTTCAGAACCATGTTTCTGTGAATAACTCCTGAACCGTAAGTCCTAGACGCTCGCTCTTGGCTGCATTCGATTCAGCTCGTGGCAGCCAGTCTAAAAAACACTATCTTGGACTTCTCTGCATGTTTCCCAGGCGAGAAATTGGCAGCATGTTCAGAACCATGTTTCTGTGAATAACTCCTGAACCGTAAGTCCTAGACGCTCGATCTTGGCGGCATTCGTCTCAGCGCCTGGCAATTAGTATAGGAGCACTGTGTTTGACTTCTCTGGATGTTTCCCAGGTGAGTTATTGACAAGTAAATCCTAGACGCTCGATCTTGGTTATTTTCGCTTTCGCGGCTGGCAGTAAAAGAACCATGTTTCTGTGAATAACTCCTGAACCGTAAGTCCTAGACGCTCGCTCTTGGCTGCATTCGATTCAGCTCGTGGCAGCCAGTCTAAAAAACACTATCTTGGACTTCTCTGCATGTTTCCCAGACGAGAAATTGGCAGCATGTTCAGAACCATGTTTCTGTGAATAACTCCTGAACCGTAAGTCCTAGACGCTCGATCTTGGCGGCATTCGTCTCAGCGCCTGGCAATTAGTATAGGAGCACTGTGTTTGACTTCTCTGGATGTTTCCCAGGCGAGTTATTGACAAGTAAATCCTAGACGCTCGATCTTGGTTATTTTCGCTTTCGCGGCTGGCAGTAAAAGAACCATGTTTCTGTGAATAACTCCTGAACCGTAAGTCCTAGACGCTCGCTCTTGGCTGCATTCGATTCAGCTCGTGGCAGCCAGTCTAAAAAACACTATCTTGGACTTCTCTGCATGTTTCCCAGGCGAGCAATTGGCAGCATGTTCAGAACCATGTTTCTGTGAATAACTCCTGAACCGTAAGTCCTAGACGCTCGCTCTTGGCTGCATTCGATTCAGCTCGTGGCAGCCAGTCTAAAAAACACTATCTTGGACTTCTCTGCATGTTTCCCAGGCGAGCAATTGGCAGCATGTTCAGAACCATGTTTCTGTGAATAACTCCTGAACCGTAAGTCCTAGACGCTCGCTCTTGGCTGCATTCGATTCAGCTCGTGGCAGCCAGTCTAAAAAACACTATCTTGGACTTCTCTGCATGTTTCCCAGGCGAGAAATTGGCAGCATGTTCAGAACCATGTTTCTGTGAATAACTCCTGAACCGTAAGTCCTAGACGCTCGCTCTTGGCTGCATTCGATTCAGCTCGTGGCAGCCAGTCTAAAAAACACTATCTTGGACTTCTCTGCATGTTTCCCAGGCGAGAAATTGGCAGCATGTTCAGAACCATGTTTCTGTGAATAACTCCTGAACCGTAAGTCACAGACGCTCGCTCTTGGCTGCATTCGATTCAGCTCGTGGCAGCCAGTCTAAAAAACACTATCTTGGACTTCTCTGCATGTTCCTAAGGCAAATGTTTCTAAAGCTAATTCTTGAACCGTAAGTCCTAGACGCTCGATCTTGGCGGCATTCGTCTCAGCGCCTGGCAATTAGTATAGGAGCACTGTGTTTGACTTCTCTGGATGTTTCCCAGGCGAGTTATTGACAAGTAAATCCTAGACGCTCGATCTTGGTTATTTTCGCTTTCGCGGCTGGCAGTAAAAGAACCATGTTTCTGTGAATAACTCCTGAACCGTAAGTCCTAGACGCTCGCTCTTGGCTGCATTCGATTCAGCTCGTGGCAGCCAGTCTAAAAAACACTATCTTGGACTTCTCTGCATGTTTCCCAGGCGAGCAATTGGCAGCATGTTCAGAACCATGTTTCTGTGAATAACTCCTGAACCGTAAGTCCTAGACGCTCGCTCTTGGCTGCATTCGATTCAGCTCGTGGCAGCCAGTCTAAAAAACACTATCTTGGACTTCTCTGCATGTTCCTAAGGCAAATGTTTCTAAAGCTAATTCTTGAACCGTAAGTCCTAGACGCTCGATCTTGGCGGCATTCGTCTCAGCGCCTGGCAATTAGTATAGGAGCACTGTGTTTGACTTCTCTGGATGTTTCCCAGGCGAGTTATTGACAAGTAAATCCTAGACGCTCGATCTTGGTTATTTTCGCTTTCGCGGCTGGCAGTAAAAGAACCATGTTTCTGTGAATAACTCCTGAACCGTAAGTCCTAGACGCTCGCTCTTGGCTGCATTCGATTCAGCTCGTGGCAGCCAGTCTAAAAAACACTATCTTGGACTTCTCTGCATGTTTCCCAGGCGAGCAATTGGCAGCATGTTCAGAACCATGTTTCTGTGAATAACTCCTGAACCGTAAGTCCTAGACGCTCGCTCTTGGCTGCATTCGATTCAGCTCGTGGCAGCCAGTCTAAAAAACACTATCTTGGACTTCTCTGCATGTTTCCCAGGCGAGAAATTGGCAGCATGTTCAGAACCATGTTTCTGTGAATAACTCCTGAACCGTAAGTCCTAGACGCTCGCTCTTGGCTGCATTCGATTCAGCTCGTGGCAGCCAGTCTAAAAAACACTATCTTGGACTTCTCTGCATGTTTCCCAGGCGAGAAATTGGCGCAATGTTCAGAACCATGTTTCTGTGAATAACTCCTGAACCGTAAGTCCTAGACGCTCGCTCTTGGCTGCATTCGATTCAGCTCGTGGCAGCCAGTCTAAAAAACACTATCTTGGACTTCTCTGCATGTTTCCCAGGCGAGAAATTGGCAGCATGTTCAGAACCATGTTTCTGTGAATAACTCCTGAACCGTAAGTCCTAGACGCTCGCTCTTGGCTGCATTCGATTCAGCTCGTGGCAGCCAGTCTAAAAAACACTATCTTGGACTTCTCTGCATGTTTCCCAGGCGAGCAATTGGCAGCATGTTCAGAACCATGTTTCTGTGAATAACTCCTGAACCGTAAGTCCTAGACGCTCGCTCTTGGCTGCATTCGATTCAGCTCGTGGCAGCCAGTCTAAAAAACACTATCTTGGACTTCTCTGCATGTTTCCCAGGCGAGAAATTGGCAGCATGTTCAGAACCATGTTTCTGTGAATAACTCCTGAACCGTAAGTCCTAGACGCTCGATCTTGGCGGCATTCGTCTCAGCGCCTGGCAATTAGTATAGGAGCACTGTGTTTGACTTCTCTGGATGTTTCCCAGGCGAGTTATTGACAAGTAAATCCTAGACGCTCGATCTTGGTTATTTTCGCTTTCGCGGCTGGCAGTAAAAGAACCATGTTTCTGTGAATAACTCCTGAACCGTAAGTCCTAGACGCTCGCTCTTGGCTGCATTCGATTCAGCTCGTGGCAGCCAGTCTAAAAAACACTATCTTGGACTTCTCTGCATGTTTCCCAGACGAGAAATTGGCAGCATGTTCAGAACCATGTTTCTGTGAATAACTCCTGAACCGTAAGTCCTAGATGCTCGATCTTGGCGGCATTCGTCTCAGCGCCTGGCAATTAGTATAGGAGCACTGTGTTTGACTTCTCTGGATGTTTCCCAGGCGAGTTATTGACAAGTAAATCCTAGACGCTCGATCTTGGTTATTTTCGCTTTCGCGGCTGGCAGTAAAAGAACCATGTTTCTGTGAATAACTCCTGAACCGTAAGTCCTAGACGCTCGCTCTTGGCTGCATTCGATTCAGCTCGTGGCAGCCAGTCTAAAAAACACTATCTTGGACTTCTCTGCATGTTTCCCAGGCGAGCAATTGGCAGCATGTTCAGAACCATGTTTCTGTGAATAACTCCTGAACCGTAAGTCCTAGACGCTCGCTCTTGGCTGCATTCGATTCAGCTCGTGGCAGCCAGTCTAAAAAACACTATCTTGGACTTCTCTGCATGTTTCCCAGGCGAGAAATTGGCAGCATGTTCAGAACCATGTTTCTGTGAATAACTCCTGAACCGTAAGTCACAGACGCTCGCTCTTGGCTGCATTCGATTCAGCTCGTGGCAGCCAGTCTAAAAAACACTATCTTGGACTTCTCTGCATGTTCCTAAGGCAAATGTTTCTAAAGCTAATTCTTGAACCGTAAGTCCTAGACGCTCGATCTTGGCGGCATTCGTCTCAGCGCCTGGCAATTAGTATAGGAGCACTGTGTTTGACTTCTCTGGATGTTTCCCAGGCGAGTTATTGACAAGTAAATCCTAGACGCTCGATCTTGGTTATTTTCGCTTTCGCGGCTGGCAGTAAAAGAACCATGTTTCTGTGAATAACTCCTGAACCGTAAGTCCTAGACGCTCGCTCTTGGCTGCATTCGATTCAGCTCGTGGCAGCCAGTCTAAAAAACACTATCTTGGACTTCTCTGCATGTTTCCCAGGCGAGCAATTGGCAGCATGTTCAGAACCATGTTTCTGTGAATAACTCCTGAACCGTAAGTCCTAGACGCTCGCTCTTGGCTGCATTCGATTCAGCTCGTGGCAGCCAGTCTAAAAAACACTATCTTGGACTTCTCTGCATGTTTCCCAGGCGAGCAATTGGCAGCATGTTCAGAACCATGTTTCTGTGAATAACTCCTGAACCGTAAGTCCTAGACGCTCGCTCTTGGCTGCATTCGATTCAGCTCGTGGCAGCCAGTCTAAAAAACACTATCTTGGACTTCTCTGCATGTTTCCCAGGCGAGCAATTGGCAGCATGTTCAGAACCATGTTTCTGTGAATAACTCCTGAACCGTAAGTCCTAGACGCTCGCTCTTGGCTGCATTCGATTCAGCTCGTGGCAGCCAGTCTAAAAAACACTATCTTGGACTTCTCTGCATGTTTCCCAGGCGAGCAATTGGCAGCATGTTCAGAACCATGTTTCTGTGAATAACTCCTGAACCGTAAGTCACAGACGCTCGCTCTTGGCTGCATTCGATTCAGCTCGTGGCAGCCAGTCTAAAAAACACTATCTTGGACTTCTCTGCATGTTCCTAAGGCAAATGTTTCTAAAGCTAATTCTTGAACCGTAAGTCCTAGACGCTCGATCTTGGCGGCATTCGTCTCAGCGCCTGGCAATTAGTATAGGAGCACTGTGTTTGACTTCTCTGGATGTTTCCCAGGCGAGTTATTGACAAGTAAATCCTAGACGCTCGATCTTGGTTATTTTCGCTTTCGCGGCTGGCAGTAAAAGAACCATGTTTCTGTGAATAACTCCTGAACCGTAAGTCCTAGACGCTCGCTCTTGGCTGCATTCGATTCAGCTAGTGGCAGCCAGTCTAAAAAACACTATCTTGGACTTCTCTGCATGTTTCCCAGGCGAGCAATTGGCAGCATGTTCAGAACCATGTTTCTGTGAATAACTCCTGAACCGTAAGTCCTAGACGCTCGCTCTTGGCTGCATTCGATTCAGCTCGTGGCAGCCAGTCTAAAAAACACTATCTTGGACTTCTCTGCATGTTTCCCAGGCGAGCAATTGGCAGCATGTTCAGAACCATGTTTCTGTGAATAACTCCTGAACCGTAAGTCCTAGACGCTCGCTCTTGGCTGCATTCGATTCAGCTCGTGGCAGCCAGTCTAAAAAACACTATCTTGGACTTCTCTGCATGTTTCCCAGGCGAGCAATTGGCAGCATGTTCAGAACCATGTTTCTGTGAATAACTCCTGAACCGTAAGTCCTAGACGCTCGCTCTTGGCTGCATTCGATTCAGCTCGTGGCAGCCAGTCTAAAAAACACTATCTTGGACTTCTCTGCATGTTTCCCAGGCGAGAAATTGGCAGCATGTTCAGAACCATGTTTCTGTGAATAACTCCTGAACCGTAAGTCCTAGACGCTCGCTCTTGGCTGCATTCGATTCAGCTCGTGGCAGCCAGTCTAAAAAACACTATCTTGGACTTCTCTGCATGTTCCTAAGGCAAATGTTTCTAAAGCTAATTCTTGAACCGTAAGTCCTAGACGCTCGATCTTGGCGGCATTCGTCTCAGCGCCTGGCAATTAGTATAGGAGCACTGTGTTTGACTTCTCTGGATGTTTCCCAGGCGAGTTATTGACAAGTAAATCCTAGACGCTCGATCTTGGTTATTTTCGCTTTCGCGGCTGGCAGTAAAAGAACCATGTTTCTGTGAATAACTCCTGAACCGTAAGTCCTAGACGCTCGCTCTTGGCTGCATTCGATTCAGCTCGTGGCAGCCAGTCTAAAAAACACTATCTTGGACTTCTCTGCATGTTTCCCAGACGAGAAATTGGCAGCATGTTCAGAACCATGTTTCTGTGAATAACTCCTGAACCGTAAGTCCTAGACGCTCGATCTTGGCGGCATTCGTCTCAGCGCCTGGCAATTAGTATAGGAGCACTGTGTTTGACTTCTCTGGATGTTTCCCAGGCGAGTTATTGACAAGTAAATCCTAGACGCTCGATCTTGGTTATTTTCGCTTTCGCGGCTGGCAGTAAAAGAACCATGTTTCTGTGAATAACTCCTGAACCGTAAGTCCTAGACGCTCGCTCTTGGCTGCATTCGATTCAGCTCGTGGCAGCCAGTCTAAAAAACACTATCTTGGACTTCTCTGCATGTTTCCCAGGCGAGCAATTGGCAGCATGTTCAGAACCATGTTTCTGTGAATAACTCCTGAACCGTAAGTCCTAGACGCTCGCTCTTGGCTGCATTCGATTCAGCTCGTGGCAGCCAGTCTAAAAAACACTATCTTGGACTTCTCTGCATGTTTCCCAGGCGAGCAATTGGCAGCATGTTCAGAACCATGTTTCTGTGAATAACTCCTGAACCGTAAGTCACAGACGCTCGCTCTTGGCTGCATTCGATTCAGCTCGTGGCAGCCAGTCTAAAAAACACTATCTTGGACTTCTCTGCATGTTCCTAAGGCAAATGTTTCTAAAGCTAATTCTTGAACCGTAAGTCCTAGACGCTCGATCTTGGCGGCATTCGTCTCAGCGCCTGGCAATTAGTATAGGAGCACTGTGTTTGACTTCTCTGGATGTTTCCCAGGCGAGTTATTGACAAGTAAATCCTAGACGCTCGATCTTGGTTATTTTCGCTTTCGCGGCTGGCAGTAAAAGAACCATGTTTCTGTGAATAACTCCTGAACCGTAAGTCCTAGACGCTCGCTCTTGGCTGCATTCGATTCAGCTCGTGGCAGCCAGTCTAAAAAACACTATCTTGGACTTCTCTGCATGTTTCCCAGGCGAGCAATTGGCAGCATGTTCAGAACCATGTTTCTGTGAATAACTCCTGAACCGTAAGTCCTAGACGCTCGCTCTTGGCTGCATTCGATTCAGCTCGTGGCAGCCAGTCTAAAAAACACTATCTTGGACTTCTCTGCATGTTCCTAAGGCAAATGTTTCTAAAGCTAATTCTTGAACCGTAAGTCCTAGACGCTCGATCTTGGCGGCATTCGTCTCAGCGCCTGGCAATTAGTATAGGAGCACTGTGTTTGACTTCTCTGGATGTTTCCCAGGCGAGTTATTGACAAGTAAATCCTAGACGCTCGATCTTGGTTATTTTCGCTTTCGCGGCTGGCAGTAAAAGAACCATGTTTCTGTGAATAACTCCTGAACCGTAAGTCCTAGACGCTCGCTCTTGGCTGCATTCGATTCAGCTCGTGGCAGCCAGTCTAAAAAACACTATCTTGGACTTCTCTGCATGTTTCCCAGGCGAGCAATTGGCAGCATGTTCAGAACCATGTTTCTGTGAATAACTCCTGAACCGTAAGTCCTAGACGCTCGCTCTTGGCTGCATTCGATTCAGCTCGTGGCAGCCAGTCTAAAAAACACTATCTTGGACTTCTCTGCATGTTTCCCAGGCGAGCAATTGGCAGCATGTTCAGAACCATGTTTCTGTGAATAACTCCTGAACCGTAAGTCACAGACGCTCGCTCTTGGCTGCTTTCGATTCAGCTCGTGGCAGCCAGTCTAAAAAACACTATCTTGGACTTCTCTGCATGTTCCTAAGGCAAATGTTTCTAAAGCTAATTCTTGAACCGTAAGTCCTAGACGCTCGATCTTGGCGGCATTCGTCTCAGCGCCTGGCAATTAGTATAGGAGCACTGTGTTTGACTTCTCTGGATGTTTCCCAGGCGAGTTATTGACAAGTAAATCCTAGACGCTCGATCTTGGTTATTTTCGCTTTCGCGGCTGGCAGTAAAAGAACCATGTTTCTGTGAATAACTCCTGAACCGTAAGTCCTAGACGCTCGCTCTTGGCTGCATTCGATTCAGCTCGTGGCAGCCAGTCTAAAAAACACTATCTTGGACTTCTCTGCATGTTTCCCAGGCGAGCAATTGGCAGCATGTTCAGAACCATGTTTCTGTGAATAACTCCTGAACCGTAAGTCCTAGACGCTCGCTCTTGGCTGCATTCGATTCAGCTCGTGGCAGCCAGTCTAAAAAACACTATCTTGGACTTCTCTGCATGTTTCCCAGGCGAGAAATTGGCAGCATGTTCAGAACCATGTTTCTGTGAATAACTCCTGAACCGTAAGTCCTAGACGCTCGCTCTTGGCTGCATTCGATTCAGCTCGTGGCAGCCAGTCTAAAAAACACTATCTTGGACTTCTCTGCATGTTCCTAAGGCAAATGTTTCTAAAGCTAATTCTTGAACCGTAAGTCCTAGACGCTCGATCTTGGCGGCATTCGTCTCAGCGCCTGGCAATTAGTATAGGAGCACTGTGTTTGACTTCTCTGGATGTTTCCCAGGCGAGTTATTGACAAGTAAATCCTAGACGCTCGATCTTGGTTATTTTCGCTTTCGCGGCTGGCAGTAAAAGAACCATGTTTCTGTGAATAACTCCTGAACCGTAAGTCCTAGACGCTCGCTCTTGGCTGCATTCGATTCAGCTCGTGGCAGCCAGTCTAAAAAACACTATCTTGGACTTCTCTGCATGTTTCCCAGGCGAGCAATTGGCAGCATGTTCAGAACCATGTTTCTGTGAATAACTCCTGAACCGTAAGTCCTAGACGCTCGCTCTTGGCTGCATTCGATTCAGCTCGTGGCAGCCAGTCTAAAAAACACTATCTTGGACTTCTCTGCATGTTTCCCAGGCGAGCAATTGGCAGCATGTTCAGAACCATGTTTCTGTGAATAACTCCTGAACCGTAAGTCCTAGACGCTCGCTCTTGGCTGCATTCGATTCAGCTCGTGGCAGCCAGTCTAAAAAACACTATCTTGGACTTCTCTGCATGTTTCCCAGGCGAGCAATTGGCAGCATGTTCAGAACCATGTTTCTGTGAATAACTCCTGAACCGTAAGTCACAGACGCTCGCTCTTGGCTGCATTCGATTCAGCTCGTGGCAGCCAGTCTAAAAAACACTATCTTGGACTTCTCTGCATGTTCCTAAGGCAAATGTTTCTAAAGCTAATTCTTGAACCGTAAGTCCTAGACGCTCGATCTTGGCGGCATTCGTCTCAGCGCCTGGCAATTAGTATAGGAGCACTGTGTTTGACTTCTCTGGATGTTTCCCTGGCGAGTTATTGACAAGTAAATCCTAGACGCTCGATCTTGGTTATTTTCGCTTTCGCGGCTGGCAGTAAAAGAACCATGTTTCTGTGAATAACTCCTGAACCGTAAGTCCTAGACGCTCGCTCTTGGCTGCATTCGATTCAGCTCGTGGCAGCCAGTCTAAAAAACACTATCTTGGACTTCTCTGCATGTTTCCCAGGCGAGCAATTGGCAGCATGTTCAGAACCATGTTTCTGTGAATAACTCCTGAACCGTAAGTCACAGACGCTCGCTCTTGGCTGCATTCGATTCAGCTCGTGGCAGCCAGTCTAAAAAACACTATCTTGGACTTCTCTGCATGTTCCTAAGGCAAATGTTTCTAAAGCTAATTCTTGAACCGTAAGTCCTAGACGCTCGATCTTGGCGGCATTCGTCTCAGCGCCTGGCAATTAGTATAGGAGCACTGTGTTTGACTTCTCTGGATGTTTCCCAGGCGAGTTATTGACAAGTAAATCCTAGACGCTCGATCTTGGTTATTTTCGCTTTCGCGGCTGGCAGTAAAAGAACCATGTTTCTGTGAATAACTCCTGAACCGTAAGTCCTAGACGCTCGCTCTTGGCTGCATTCGATTCAGCTCGTGGCAGCCAGTCTAAAAAACACTATCTTGGACTTCTCTGCATGTTTCCCAGGCGAGCAATTGGCAGCATGTTCAGAACCATGTTTCTGTGAATAACTCCTGAACCGTAAGTCCTAGACGCTCGCTCTTGGCTGCATTCGATTCAGCTCGTGGCAGCCAGTCTAAAAAACACTATCTTGGACTTCTCTGCATGTTCCTAAGGCAAATGTTTCTAAAGCTAATTCTTGAACCGTAAGTCCTAGACGCTCGATCTTGGCGGCATTCGTCTCAGCGCCTGGCAATTAGTATAGGAGCACTGTGTTTGACTTCTCTGGATGTTTCCCAGGCGAGTTATTGACAAGTAAATCCTAGACGCTCGATCTTGGTTATTTTCGCTTTCGCGGCTGGCAGTAAAAGAACCATGTTTCTGTGAATAACTCCTGAACCGTAAGTCCTAGACGCTCGCTCTTGGCTGCATTCGATTCAGCTCGTGGCAGCCAGTCTAAAAAACACTATCTTGGACTTCTCTGCATGTTTCCCAGGCGAGCAATTGGCAGCATGTTCAGAACCATGTTTCTGTGAATAACTCCTGAACCGTAAGTCCTAGACGCTCGCTCTTGGCTGCATTCGATTCAGCTCGTGGCAGCCAGTCTAAAAAACACTATCTTGGACTTCTCTGCATGTTTCCCAGGCGAGCAATTGGCAGCATGTTCAGAACCATGTTTCTGTGAATAACTCCTGAACCGTAAGTCCTAGACGCTCGCTCTTGGCTGCATTCGATTCAGCTCGTGGCAGCCAGTCTAAAAAACACTATCTTGGACTTCTCTGCATGTTTCCCAGGCGAGCAATTGGCAGCATGTTCAGAACCATGTTTCTGTGAATAACTCCTGAACCGTAAGTCACAGACGCTCGCTCTTGGCTGCTTTCGATTCAGCTCGTGGCAGCCAGTCTAAAAAACACTATCTTGGACTTCTCTGCATGTTCCTAAGGCAAATGTTTCTAAAGCTAATTCTTGAACCGTAAGTCCTAGACGCTCGATCTTGGCGGCATTCGTCTCAGCGCCTGGCAATTAGTATAGGAGCACTGTGTTTGACTTCTCTGGATGTTTCCCAGGCGAGTTATTGACAAGTAAATCCTAGACGCTCGATCTTGGTTATTTTCGCTTTCGCGGCTGGCAGTAAAAGAACCATGTTTCTGTGAATAACTCCTGAACCGTAAGTCCTAGACGCTCGCTCTTGGCTGCATTCGATTCAGCTCGTGGCAGCCAGTCTAAAAAACACTATCTTGGACTTCTCTGCATGTTTCCCAGGCGAGCAATTGGCAGCATGTTCAGAACCATGTTTCTGTGAATAACTCCTGAACCGTAAGTCCTAGACGCTCGCTCTTGGCTGCATTCGATTCAGCTCGTGGCAGCCAGTCTAAAAAACACTATCTTGGACTTCTCTGCATGTTTCCCAGGCGAGAAATTGGCAGCATGTTCAGAACCATGTTTCTGTGAATAACTCCTGAACCGTAAGTCCTAGACGCTCGCTCTTGGCTGCATTCGATTCAGCTCGTGGCAGCCAGTCTAAAAAACACTATCTTGGACTTCTCTGCATGTTCCTAAGGCAAATGTTTCTAAAGCTAATTCTTGAACCGTAAGTCCTAGACGCTCGATCTTGGCGGCATTCGTCTCAGCGCCTGGCAATTAGTATAGGAGCACTGTGTTTGACTTCTCTGGATGTTTCCCAGGCGAGTTATTGACAAGTAAATCCTAGACGCTCGATCTTGGTTATTTTCGCTTTCGCGGCTGGCAGTAAAAGAACCATGTTTCTGTGAATAACTCCTGAACCGTAAGTCCTAGACGCTCGCTCTTGGCTGCATTCGATTCAGCTCGTGGCAGCCAGTCTAAAAAACACTATCTTGGACTTCTCTGCATGTTTCCCAGGCGAGCAATTGGCAGCATGTTCAGAACCATGTTTCTGTGAATAACTCCTGAACCGTAAGTCCTAGACGCTCGCTCTTGGCTGCATTCGATTCAGCTCGTGGCAGCCAGTCTAAAAAACACTATCTTGGACTTCTCTGCATGTTTCCCAGGCGAGCAATTGGCAGCATGTTCAGAACCATGTTTCTGTGAATAACTCCTGAACCGTAAGTCCTAGACGCTCGCTCTTGGCTGCATTCGATTCAGCTCGTGGCAGCCAGTCTAAAAAACACTATCTTGGACTTCTCTGCATGTTTCCCAGGCGAGCAATTGGCAGCATGTTCAGAACCATGTTTCTGTGAATAACTCCTGAACCGTAAGTCACAGACGCTCGCTCTTGGCTGCATTCGATTCAGCTCGTGGCAGCCAGTCTAAAAAACACTATCTTGGACTTCTCTGCATGTTCCTAAGGCAAATGTTTCTAAAGCTAATTCTTGAACCGTAAGTCCTAGACGCTCGATCTTGGCGGCATTCGTCTCAGCGCCTGGCAATTAGTATAGGAGCACTGTGTTTGACTTCTCTGGATGTTTCCCTGGCGAGTTATTGACAAGTAAATCCTAGACGCTCGATCTTGGTTATTTTCGCTTTCGCGGCTGGCAGTAAAAGAACCATGTTTCTGTGAATAACTCCTGAACCGTAAGTCCTAGACGCTCGCTCTTGGCTGCATTCGATTCAGCTCGTGGCAGCCAGTCTAAAAAACACTATCTTGGACTTCTCTGCATGTTTCCCAGGCGAGCAATTGGCAGCATGTTCAGAACCATGTTTCTGTGAATAACTCCTGAACCGTAAGTCCTAGACGCTCGCTCTTGGCTGCATTCGATTCAGCTCGTGGCAGCCAGTCTAAAAAACACTATCTTGGACTTCTCTGCATGTTCCTAAGGCAAATGTTTCTAAAGCTAATTCTTGAACCGTAAGTCCTAGACGCTCGATCTTGGCGGCATTCGTCTCAGCGCCTGGCAATTAGTATAGGAGCACTGTGTTTGACTTCTCTGGATGTTTCCCAGGCGAGTTATTGACAAGTAAATCCTAGACGCTCGATCTTGGTTATTTTCGCTTTCGCGGCTGGCAGTAAAAGAACCATGTTTCTGTGAATAACTCCTGAACCGTAAGTCCTAGACGCTCGCTCTTGGCTGCATTCGATTCAGCTCGTGGCAGCCAGTCTAAAAAACACTATCTTGGACTTCTCTGCATGTTTCCCAGGCGAGCAATTGGCAGCATGTTCAGAACCATGTTTCTGTGAATAACTCCTGAACCGTAAGTCCTAGACGCTCGCTCTTGGCTGCATTCGATTCAGCTCGTGGCAGCCAGTCTAAAAAACACTATCTTGGACTTCTCTGCATGTTTCCCAGGCGAGCAATTGGCAGCATGTTCAGAACCATGTTTCTGTGAATAACTCCTGAACCGTAAGTCCTAGACGCTCGCTCTTGGCTGCATTCGATTCAGCTCGTGGCAGCCAGTCTAAAAAACACTATCTTGGACTTCTCTGCATGTTTCCCAGGCGAGCAATTGGCAGCATGTTCAGAACCATGTTTCTGTGAATAACTCCTGAACCGTAAGTCACAGACGCTCGCTCTTGGCTGCTTTCGATTCAGCTCGTGGCAGCCAGTCTAAAAAACACTATCTTGGACTTCTCTGCATGTTCCTAAGGCAAATGTTTCTAAAGCTAATTCTTGAACCGTAAGTCCTAGACGCTCGATCTTGGCGGCATTCGTCTCAGCGCCTGGCAATTAGTATAGGAGCACTGTGTTTGACTTCTCTGGATGTTTCCCAGGCGAGTTATTGACAAGTAAATCCTAGACGCTCGATCTTGGTTATTTTCGCTTTCGCGGCTGGCAGTAAAAGAACCATGTTTCTGTGAATAACTCCTGAACCGTAAGTCCTAGACGCTCGCTCTTGGCTGCATTCGATTCAGCTCGTGGCAGCCAGTCTAAAAAACACTATCTTGGACTTCTCTGCATGTTTCCCAGGCGAGAAATTGGCAGCATGTTCAGAACCATGTTTCTGTGAATAACTCCTGAACCGTAAGTCCTAGACGCTCGATCTTGGCGGCATTCGTCTCAGCGCCTGGCAATTAGTATAGGAGCACTGTGTTTGACTTCTCTGGATGTTTCCCAGGCGAGTTATTGACAAGTAAATCCTAGACGCTCGATCTTGGTTATTTTCGCTTTCGCGGCTGGCAGTAAAAGAACCATGTTTCTGTGAATAACTCCTGAACCGTAAGTCCTAGACGCTCGCTCTTGGCTGCATTCGATTCAGCTCGTGGCAGCCAGTCTAAAAAACACTATCTTGGACTTCTCTGCATGTTTCCCAGGCGAGCAATTGGCAGCATGTTCAGAACCATGTTTCTGTGAATAACTCCTGAACCGTAAGTCCTAGACGCTCGCTCTTGGCTGCATTCGATTCAGCTCGTGGCAGCCAGTCTAAAAAACACTATCTTGGACTTCTCTGCATGTTCCTAAGGCAAATGTTTCTAAAGCTAATTCTTGAACCGTAAGTCCTAGACGCTCGATCTTGGCGGCATTCGTCTCAGCGCCTGGCAATTAGTATAGGAGCACTGTGTTTGACTTCTCTGGATGTTTCCCAGGCGAGTTATTGACAAGTAAATCCTAGACGCTCGATCTTGGTTATTTTCGCTTTCGCGGCTGGCAGTAAAAGAACCATGTTTCTGTGAATAACTCCTGAACCGTAAGTCCTAGACGCTCGCTCTTGGCTGCATTCGATTCAGCTCGTGGCAGCCAGTCTAAAAAACACTATCTTGGACTTCTCTGCATGTTTCCCAGGCGAGCAATTGGCAGCATGTTCAGAACCATGTTTCTGTGAATAACTCCTGAACCGTAAGTCCTAGACGCTCGCTCTTGGCTGCATTCGATTCAGCTCGTGGCAGCCAGTCTAAAAAACACTATCTTGGACTTCTCTGCATGTTTCCCAGGCGAGAAATTGGCAGCATGTTCAGAACCATGTTTCTGTGAATAACTCCTGAACCGTAAGTCCTAGACGCTCGCTCTTGGCTGCATTCGATTCAGCTCGTGGCAGCCAGTCTAAAAAACACTATCTTGGACTTCTCTGCATGTTTCCCAGGCGAGAAATTGGCAGCATGTTCAGAACCATGTTTCTGTGAATAACTCCTGAACCGTAAGTCCTAGACGCTCGCTCTTGGCTGCATTCGATTCAGCTCGTGGCAGCCAGTCTAAAAAACACTATCTTGGACTTCTCTGCATGTTTCCCAGGCGAGAAATTGGCAGCATGTTCAGAACCATGTTTCTGTGAATAACTCCTGAACCGTATGTCCTAGACGCTCGCTCTTGGCTGCATTCGATTCAGCTCGTGGCAGCCAGTCTAAAAAACACTATCTTGGACTTCTCTGCATGTTTCCCAGGCGAGCAATTGGCAGCATGTTCAGAACCATGTTTCTGTGAATAACTCCTGAACCGTAAGTCCTAGACGCTCGCTCTTGGCTGCATTCGATTCAGCTCGTGGCAGCCAGTCTAAAAAACACTATCTTGGACTTCTCTGCATGTTTCCCAGGCGAGAAATTGGCAGCATGTTCAGAACCATGTTTCTGTGAATAACTCCTGAACCGTAAGTCCTAGACGCTCGATCTTGGCGGCATTCGTCTCAGCGCCTGGCAATTAGTATAGGAGCACTGTGTTTGACTTCTCTGGATGTTTCCCAGGCGAGTTATTGACAAGTAAATCCTAGACGCTCGATCTTGGTTATTTTCGCTTTCGCGGCTGGCAGTAAAAGAACCATGTTTCTGTGAATAACTCCTGAACCGTAAGTCCTAGACGCTCGCTCTTGGCTGCATTCGATTCAGCTCGTGGCAGCCAGTCTAAAAAACACTATCTTGGACTTCTCTGCATGTTTCCCAGGCGAGAAATTGGCAGCATATTCAGAACCATGTTTCTGTGAATAACTCCTGAACCGTAAGTCCTAGACGCTCGATCTTGGCGGCATTCGTCTCAGCGCCTGGCAATTAGTATAGGAGCACTGTGTTTGACTTCTCTGGATGTTTCCCAGGCGAGTTATTGACAAGTAAATCCTAGACGCTCGATCTTGGTTATTTTCGCTTTCGCGGCTGGCAGTAAAAGAACCATGTTTCTGTGAATAACTCCTGAACCGTAAGTCCTAGACGCTCGCTCTTGGCTGCATTCGATTCAGCTCGTGGCAGCCAGTCTAAAAAACACTATCTTGGACTTCTCTGCATGTTTCCCAGGCGAGCAATTGGCAGCATGTTCAGAACCATGTTTCTGTGAATAACTCCTGAACCGTAAGTCCTAGACGCTCGCTCTTGGCTGCATTCGATTCAGCTCGTGGCAGCCAGTCTAAAAAACACTATCTTGGACTTCTCTGCATGTTTCCCAGGCGAGCAATTGGCAGCATGTTCAGAACCATGTTTCTGTGAATAACTCCTGAACCGTAAGTCCTAGACGCTCGCTCTTGGCTGCATTCGATTCAGCTCGTGGCAGCCAGTCTAAAAAACACTATCTTGGACTTCTCTGCATGTTTCCCAGGCGAGCAATTGGCAGCATGTTCAGAACCATGTTTCTGTGAATAACTCCTGAACCGTAAGTCCTAGACGCTCGCTCTTGGCTGCATTCGATTCAGCTCGTGGCAGCCAGTCTAAAAAACACTATCTTGGACTTCTCTGCATGTTTCCCAGGCGAGCAATTGGCAGCATGTTCAGAACCATGTTTCTGTGAATAACTCCTGAACCGTAAGTCCTAGACGCTCGCTCTTGGCTGCATTCGATTCAGCTCGTGGCAGCCAGTCTAAAAAACACTATCTTGGACTTCTCTGCATGTTTCCCAGGCGAGAAATTGGCAGCATGTTCAGAACCATGTTTCTGTGAATAACTCCTGAACCGTATGTCCTAGACGCTCGCTCTTGGCTGCATTCGATTCAGCTCGTGGCAGCCAGTCTAAAAAACACTATCTTGGACTTCTCTGCATGTTTCCCAGGCGAGCAATTGGCAGCATGTTCAGAACCATGTTTCTGTGAATAACTCCTGAACCGTAAGTCCTAGACGCTCGCTCTTGGCTGCATTCGATTCAGCTCGTGGCAGCCAGTCTAAAAAACACTATCTTGGACTTCTCTGCATGTTTCCCAGGCGAGAAATTGGCAGCATGTTCAGAACCATGTTTCTGTGAATAACTCCTGAACCGTAAGTCCTAGACGCTCGATCTTGGCGGCATTCGTCTCAGCGCCTGGCAATTAGTATAGGAGCACTGTGTTTGACTTCTCTGGATGTTTCCCAGGCGAGTTATTGACAAGTAAATCCTAGACGCTCGATCTTGGTTATTTTCGCTTTCGCGGCTGGCAGTAAAAGAACCATGTTTCTGTGAATAACTCCTGAACCGTAAGTCCTAGACGCTCGCTCTTGGCTGCATTCGATTCAGCTCGTGGCAGCCAGTCTAAAAAACACTATCTTGGACTTCTCTGCATGTTTCCCAGGCGAGAAATTGGCAGCATATTCAGAACCATGTTTCTGTGAATAACTCCTGAACCGTAAGTCCTAGACGCTCGATCTTGGCGGCATTCGTCTCAGCGCCTGGCAATTAGTATAGGAGCACTGTGTTTGACTTCTCTGGATGTTTCCCAGGCGAGTTATTGACAAGTAAATCCTAGACGCTCGATCTTGGTTATTTTCGCTTTCGCGGCTGGCAGTAAAAGAACCATGTTTCTGTGAATAACTCCTGAACCGTAAGTCCTAGACGCTCGCTCTTGGCTGCATTCGATTCAGCTCGTGGCAGCCAGTCTAAAAAACACTATCTTGGACTTCTCTGCATGTTTCCCAGGCGAGCAATTGGCAGCATGTTCAGAACCATGTTTCTGTGAATAACTCCTGAACCGTAAGTCCTAGACGCTCGCTCTTGGCTGCATTCGATTCAGCTCGTGGCAGCCAGTCTAAAAAACACTATCTTGGACTTCTCTGCATGTTTCCCAGGCGAGCAATTGGCAGCATGTTCAGAACCATGTTTCTGTGAATAACTCCTGAACCGTAAGTCCTAGACGCTCGCTCTTGGCTGCATTCGATTCAGCTCGTGGCAGCCAGTCTAAAAAACACTATCTTGGACTTCTCTGCATGTTTCCCAGGCGAGAAATTGGCAGCATGTTCAGAACCATGTTTCTGTGAATAACTCCTGAACCGTAAGTCCTAGACGCTCGCTCTTGGCTGCATTCGATTCAGCTCGTGGCAGCCAGTCTAAAAAACACTATCTTGGACTTCTCTGCATGTTTCCCAGGCGAGAAATTGGCAGCATGTTCAGAACCATGTTTCTGTGAATAACTCCTGAACCGTAAGTCACAGACGCTCGCTCTTGGCTGCATTCGATTCAGCTCGTGGCAGCCAGTCTAAAAAACACTATCTTGGACTTCTCTGCATGTTCCTAAGGCAAATGTTTCTAAAGCTAATTCTTGAACCGTAAGTCCTAGACGCTCGATCTTGGCGGCATTCGTCTCAGCGCCTGGCAATTAGTATAGGAGCACTGTGTTTGACTTCTCTGGATGTTTCCCAGGCGAGTTATTGACAAGTAAATCCTAGACGCTCGATCTTGGTTATTTTCGCTTTCGCGGCTGGCAGTAAAAGAACCATGTTTCTGTGAATAACTCCTGAACCGTAAGTCCTAGACGCTCGCTCTTGGCTGCATTCGATTCAGCTCGTGGCAGCCAGTCTAAAAAACACTATCTTGGACTTCTCTGCATGTTCCTAAGGCAAATGTTTCTAAAGCTAATTCTTGAACCGTAAGTCCTAGACGCTCGATCTTGGCGGCATTCGTCTCAGCGCCTGGTAATTAGTATAGGAGCACTGTGTTTGACTTCTCTGGATGTTTCCCAGGCGAGTTATTGACAAGTAAATCCTAGACGCTCGATCTTGGTTATTTTCGCTTTCGCGGCTGGCAGTAAAAGAACCATGTTTCTGTGAATAACTCCTGAACCGTAAGTCCTAGACGCTCGCTCTTGGCTGCATTCGATTCAGCTCGTGGCAGCCAGTCTAAAAAACACTATCTTGGACTTCTCTGCATGTTTCCCAGGCGAGCAATTGGCAGCATGTTCAGAACCATGTTTCTGTGAATAACTCCTGAACCGTAAGTCCTAGACGCTCGCTCTTGGCTGCATTCGATTCAGCTCGTGGCAGCCAGTCTAAAAAACACTATCTTGGACTTCTCTGCATGTTTCCCAGGCGAGAAATTGGCAGCATGTTCAGAACCATGTTTCTGTGAATAACTCCTGAACCGTAAGTCCTAGACGCTCGCTCTTGGCTGCATTCGATTCAGCTCGTGGCAGCCAGTCTAAAAAACACTATCTTGGACTTCTCTGCATGTTTCCCAGGCGAGAAATTGGCAGCATGTTCAGAACCATGTTTCTGTGAATAACTCCTGAACCGTAAGTCCTAGACGCTCGCTCTTGGCTGCATTCGATTCAGCTCGTGGCAGCCAGTCTAAAAAACACTATCTTGGACTTCTCTGCATGTTTCCCAGGCGAGAAATTGGCAGCATGTTCAGAACCATGTTTCTGTGAATAACTCCTGAACCGTAAGTCCTAGACGCTCGCTCTTGGCTGCATTCGATTCAGCTCGTGGCAGCCAGTCTAAAAAACACTATCTTGGACTTCTCTGCATGTTTCCCAGGCGAGCAATTGGCAGCATGTTCAGAACCATGTTTCTGTGAATAACTCCTGAACCGTAAGTCCTAGACGCTCGCTCTTGGCTGCATTCGATTCAGCTCGTGGCAGCCAGTCTAAAAAACACTATCTTGGACTTCTCTGCATGTTTCCCAGGCGAGAAATTGGCAGCATGTTCAGAACCATGTTTCTGTGAATAACTCCTGAACCGTAAGTCCTAGACGCTCGATCTTGGCGGCATTCGTCTCAGCGCCTGGCAATTAGTATAGGAGCACTGTGTTTGACTTCTCTGGATGTTTCCCAGGCGAGTTATTGACAAGTAAATCCTAGACGCTCGATCTTGGTTATTTTCGCTTTCGCGGCTGGCAGTAAAAGAACCATGTTTCTGTGAATAACTCCTGAACCGTAAGTCCTAGACGCTCGCTCTTGGCTGCATTCGATTCAGCTCGTGGCAGCCAGTCTAAAAAACACTATCTTGGACTTCTCTGCATGTTTCCCAGACGAGAAATTGGCAGCATGTTCAGAACCATGTTTCTGTGAATAACTCCTGAACCGTAAGTCCTAGATGCTCGATCTTGGCGGCATTCGTCTCAGCGCCTGGCAATTAGTATAGGAGCACTGTGTTTGACTTCTCTGGATGTTTCCCAGGCGAGTTATTGACAAGTAAATCCTAGACGCTCGATCTTGGTTATTTTCGCTTTCGCGGCTGGCAGTAAAAGAACCATGTTTCTGTGAATAACTCCTGAACCGTAAGTCCTAGACGCTCGCTCTTGGCTGCATTCGATTCAGCTCGTGGCAGCCAGTCTAAAAAACACTATCTTGGACTTCTCTGCATGTTTCCCAGGCGAGCAATTGGCAGCATGTTCAGAACCATGTTTCTGTGAATAACTCCTGAACCGTAAGTCCTAGACGCTCGCTCTTGGCTGCATTCGATTCAGCTCGTGGCAGCCAGTCTAAAAAACACTATCTTGGACTTCTCTGCATGTTTCCCAGGCGAGAAATTGGCAGCATGTTCAGAACCATGTTTCTGTGAATAACTCCTGAACCGTAAGTCACAGACGCTCGCTCTTGGCTGCATTCGATTCAGCTCGTGGCAGCCAGTCTAAAAAACACTATCTTGGACTTCTCTGCATGTTTCCCAGGCGAGAAATTGGCAGCATGTTCAGAACCATGTTTCTGTGAATAACTCCTGAACCGTAAGTCCTAGACGCTCGCTCTTGGCTGCATTCGATTCAGCTCGTGGCAGCCAGTCTAAAAAACACTATCTTGGACTTCTCTGCATGTTTCCCAGGCGAGAAATTGGCAGCATGTTCAGAACCATGTTTCTGTGAATAACTCCTGAACCGTAAGTCCTAGACGCTCGCTCTTGGCTGCATTCGATTCAGCTCGTGGCAGCCAGTCTAAAAAACACTATCTTGGACTTCTCTGCATGTTTCCCAGGCGAGCAATTGGCAGCATGTTCAGAACCATGTTTCTGTGAATAACTCCTGAACCGTAAGTCCTAGACGCTCGCTCTTGGCTGCATTCGATTCAGCTCGTGGCAGCCAGTCTAAAAAACACTATCTTGGACTTCTCTGCATGTTTCCCAGGCGAGAAATTGGCAGCATGTTCAGAACCATGTTTCTGTGAATAACTCCTGAACCGTAAGTCCTAGACGCTCGATCTTGGCGGCATTCGTCTCAGCGCCTGGCAATTAGTATAGGAGCACTGTGTTTGACTTCTCTGGATGTTTCCCAGGCGAGTTATTGACAAGTAAATCCTAGACGCTCGATCTTGGTTATTTTCGCTTTCGCGGCTGGCAGTAAAAGAACCATGTTTCTGTGAATAACTCCTGAACCGTAAGTCCTAGACGCTCGCTCTTGGCTGCATTCGATTCAGCTCGTGGCAGCCAGTCTAAAAAACACTATCTTGGACTTCTCTGCATGTTTCCCAGACGAGAAATTGGCAGCATGTTCAGAACCATGTTTCTGTGAATAACTCCTGAACCGTAAGTCCTAGATGCTCGATCTTGGCGGCATTCGTCTCAGCGCCTGGCAATTAGTATAGGAGCACTGTGTTTGACTTCTCTGGATGTTTCCCAGGCGAGTTATTGACAAGTAAATCCTAGACGCTCGATCTTGGTTATTTTCGCTTTCGCGGCTGGCAGTAAAAGAACCATGTTTCTGTGAATAACTCCTGAACCGTAAGTCCTAGACGCTCGCTCTTGGCTGCATTCGATTCAGCTCGTGGCAGCCAGTCTAAAAAACACTATCTTGGACTTCTCTGCATGTTTCCCAGGCGAGCAATTGGCAGCATGTTCAGAACCATGTTTCTGTGAATAACTCCTGAACCGTAAGTCCTAGACGCTCGCTCTTGGCTGCATTCGATTCAGCTCGTGGCAGCCAGTCTAAAAAACACTATCTTGGACTTCTCTGCATGTTTCCCAGGCGAGCAATTGGCAGCATGTTCAGAACCATGTTTCTGTGAATAACTCCTGAACCGTAAGTCACAGACGCTCGCTCTTGGCTGCATTCGATTCAGCTCGTGGCAGCCAGTCTAAAAAACACTATCTTGGACTTCTCTGCATGTTCCTAAGGCAAATGTTTCTAAAGCTAATTCTTGAACCGTAAGTCCTAGACGCTCGATCTTGGCGGCATTCGTCTCAGCGCCTGGCAATTAGTATAGGAGCACTGTGTTTGACTTCTCTGGATGTTTCCCAGGCGAGTTATTGACAAGTAAATCCTAGACGCTCGATCTTGGTTATTTTCGCTTTCGCGGCTGGCAGTAAAAGAACCATGTTTCTGTGAATAACTCCTGAACCGTAAGTCCTAGACGCTCGCTCTTGGCTGCATTCGATTCAGCTCGTGGCAGCCAGTCTAAAAAACACTATCTTGGACTTCTCTGCATGTTTCCCAGGCGAGCAATTGGCAGCATGTTCAGAACCATGTTTCTGTGAATAACTCCTGAACCGTAAGTCCTAGACGCTCGCTCTTGGCTGCATTCGATTCAGCTCGTGGCAGCCAGTCTAAAAAACACTATCTTGGACTTCTCTGCATGTTTCCCAGGCGAGCAATTGGCAGCATGTTCAGAACCATGTTTCTGTGAATAACTCCTGAACCGTAAGTCCTAGACGCTCGCTCTTGGCTGCATTCGATTCAGCTCGTGGCAGCCAGTCTAAAAAACACTATCTTGGACTTCTCTGCATGTTTCCCAGGCGAGCAATTGGCAGCATGTTCAGAACCATGTTTCTGTGAATAACTCCTGAACCGTAAGTCCTAGACGCTCGCTCTTGGCTGCATTCGATTCAGCTCGTGGCAGCCAGTCTAAAAAACACTATCTTGGACTTCTCTGCATGTTTCCCAGGCGAGCAATTGGCAGCATGTTCAGAACCATGTTTCTGTGAATAACTCCTGAACCGTAAGTCACAGACGCTCGCTCTTGGCTGCATTCGATTCAGCTCGTGGCAGCCAGTCTAAAAAACACTATCTTGGACTTCTCTGCATGTTCCTAAGGCAAATGTTTCTAAAGCTAATTCTTGAACCGTAAGTCCTAGACGCTCGATCTTGGCGGCATTCGTCTCAGCGCCTGGCAATTAGTATAGGAGCACTGTGTTTGACTTCTCTGGATGTTTCCCAGGCGAGTTATTGACAAGTAAATCCTAGACGCTCGATCTTGGTTATTTTCGCTTTCGCGGCTGGCAGTAAAAGAACCATGTTTCTGTGAATAACTCCTGAACCGTAAGTCCTAGACGCTCGCTCTTGGCTGCATTCGATTCAGCTCGTGGCAGCCAGTCTAAAAAACACTATCTTGGACTTCTCTGCATGTTTCCCAGGCGAGCAATTGGCAGCATGTTCAGAACCATGTTTCTGTGAATAACTCCTGAACCGTAAGTCCTAGACGCTCGCTCTTGGCTGCATTCGATTCAGCTCGTGGCAGCCAGTCTAAAAAACACTATCTTGGACTTCTCTGCATGTTCCTAAGGCAAATGTTTCTAAAGCTAATTCTTGAACCGTAAGTGCTAGACGCTCGATCTTGGCGGCATTCGTCTCAGCGCCTGGCAATTAGTATAGGAGCACTGTGTTTGACTTCTCTGGATGTTTCCCAGGCGAGTTATTGACAAGTAAATCCTAGACGCTCGATCTTGGTTATTTTCGCTTTCGCGGCTGGCAGTAAAAGAACCATGTTTCTGTGAATAACTCCTGAACCGTAAGTCCTAGACGCTCGCTCTTGGCTGCATTCGATTCAGCTCGTGGCAGCCAGTCTAAAAAACACTATCTTGGACTTCTCTGCATGTTTCCCAGGCGAGCAATTGGCAGCATGTTCAGAACCATGTTTCTGTGAATAACTCCTGAACCGTAAGTCCTAGACGCTCGCTCTTGGCTGCATTCGATTCAGCTCGTGGCAGCCAGTCTAAAAAACACTATCTTGGACTTCTCTGCATGTTTCCCAGGCGAGCAATTGGCAGCATGTTCAGAACCATGTTTCTGTGAATAACTCCTGAACCGTAAGTCCTAGACGCTCGCTCTTGGCTGCATTCGATTCAGCTCGTGGCAGCCAGTCTAAAAAACACTATCTTGGACTTCTCTGCATGTTTCCCAGGCGAGCAATTGGCAGCATGTTCAGAACCATGTTTCTGTGAATAACTCCTGAACCGTAAGTCCTAGACGCTCGCTCTTGGCTGCATTCGATTCAGCTCGTGGCAGCCAGTCTAAAAAACACTATCTTGGACTTCTCTGCATGTTTCCCAGGCGAGAAATTGGCAGCATGTTCAGAACCATGTTTCTGTGAATAACTCCTGAACCGTAAGTCCTAGACGCTCGCTCTTGGCTGCATTCGATTCAGCTCGTGGCAGCCAGTCTAAAAAACACTATCTTGGACTTCTCTGCATGTTCCTAAGGCAAATGTTTCTAAAGCTAATTCTTGAACCGTAAGTCCTAGACGCTCGATCTTGGCGGCATTCGTCTCAGCGCCTGGCAATTAGTATAGGAGCACTGTGTTTGACTTCTCTGGATGTTTCCCAGGCGAGTTATTGACAAGTAAATCCTAGACGCTCGATCTTGGTTATTTTCGCTTTCGCGGCTGGCAGTAAAAGAACCATGTTTCTGTGAATAACTCCTGAACCGTAAGTCCTAGACGCTCGCTCTTGGCTGCATTCGATTCAGCTCGTGGCAGCCAGTCTAAAAAACACTATCTTGGACTTCTCTGCATGTTTCCCAGGCGAGCAATTGGCAGCATGTTCAGAACCATGTTTCTGTGAATAACTCCTGAACCGTAAGTCCTAGACGCTCGCTCTTGGCTGCATTCGATTCAGCTCGTGGCAGCCAGTCTAAAAAACACTATCTTGGACTTCTCTGCATGTTTCCCAGGCGAGCAATTGGCAGCATGTTCAGAACCATGTTTCTGTGAATAACTCCTGAACCGTAAGTCCTAGACGCTCGCTCTTGGCTGCATTCGATTCAGCTCGTGGCAGCCAGTCTAAAAAACACTATCTTGGACTTCTCTGCATGTTTCCCAGGCGAGCAATTGGCAGCATGTTCAGAACCATGTTTCTGTGAATAACTCCTGAACCGTAAGTCACAGACGCTCGCTCTTGGCTGCATTCGATTCAGCTCGTGGCAGCCAGTCTAAAAAACACTATCTTGGACTTCTCTGCATGTTCCTAAGGCAAATGTTTCTAAAGCTAATTCTTGAACCGTAAGTCCTAGACGCTCGATCTTGGCGGCATTCGTCTCAGCGCCTGGCAATTAGTATAGGAGCACTGTGTTTGACTTCTCTGGATGTTTCCCAGGCGAGTTATTGACAAGTAAATCCTAGACGCTCGATCTTGGTTATTTTCGCTTTCGCGGCTGGCAGTAAAAGAACCATGTTTCTGTGAATAACTCCTGAACCGTAAGTCCTAGACGCTCGCTCTTGGCTGCATTCGATTCAGCTCGTGGCAGCCAGTCTAAAAAACACTATCTTGGACTTCTCTGCATGTTTCTCAGGCGAGCAATTGGCAGCATGTTCAGAACAATGTTTCTGTGAATAACTCCTGAACCGTAAGTCCTAGACGCTCGCTCTTGGCTGCATTCGATTCAGCTCGTGGCAGCCAGTCTAAAAAACACTATCTTGGACTTCTCTGCATGTTCCTAAGGCAAATGTTTCTAAAGCTAATTCTTGAACCGTAAGTCCTAGACGCTCGATCTTGGCGGCATTCGTCTCAGCGCCTGGCAATTAGTATAGGAGCACTGTGTTTGACTTCTCTGGATGTTTCCCAGGCGAGTTATTGACAAGTAAATCCTAGACGCTCGATCTTGGTTATTTTCGCTTTCGCGGCTGGCAGTAAAAGAACCATGTTTCTGTGAATAACTCCTGAACCGTAAGTCCTAGACGCTCGCTCTTGGCTGCATTCGATTCAGCTCGTGGCAGCCAGTCTAAAAAACACTATCTTGGACTTCTCTGCATGTTTCCCAGGCGAGCAATTGGCAGCATGTTCAGAACCATGTTTCTGTGAATAACTCCTGAACCGTAAGTCCTAGACGCTCGCTCTTGGCTGCATTCGATTCAGCTCGTGGCAGCCAGTCTAAAAAACACTATCTTGGACTTCTCTGCATGTTTCCCAGGCGAGCAATTGGCAGCATGTTCAGAACCATGTTTCTGTGAATAACTCCTGAACCGTAAGTCCTAGACGCTCGCTCTTGGCTGCATTCGATTCAGCTCGTGGCAGCCAGTCTAAAAAACACTATCTTGGACTTCTCTGCATGTTTCCCAGGCGAGCAATTGGCAGCATGTTCAGAACCATGTTTCTGTGAATAACTCCTGAACCGTAAGTCACAGACGCTCGCTCTTGGCTGCTTTCGATTCAGCTCGTGGCAGCCAGTCTAAAAAACACTATCTTGGACTTCTCTGCATGTTCCTAAGGCAAATGTTTCTAAAGCTAATTCTTGAACCGTAAGTCCTAGACGCTCGATCTTGGCGGCATTCGTCTCAGCGCCTGGCAATTAGTATAGGAGCACTGTGTTTGACTTCTCTGGATGTTTCCCAGGCGAGTTATTGACAAGTAAATCCTAGACGCTCGATCTTGGTTATTTTCGCTTTCGCGGCTGGCAGTAAAAGAACCATGTTTCTGTGAATAACTCCTGAACCGTAAGTCCTAGACGCTCGCTCTTGGCTGCATTCGATTCAGCTCGTGGCAGCCAGTCTAAAAAACACTATCTTGGACTTCTCTGCATGTTTCCCAGGCGAGCAATTGGCAGCATGTTCAGAACCATGTTTCTGTGAATAACTCCTGAACCGTAAGTCCTAGACGCTCGCTCTTGGCTGCATTCGATTCAGCTCGTGGCAGCCAGTCTAAAAAACACTATCTTGGACTTCTCTGCATGTTTCCCAGGCGAGAAATTGGCAGCATGTTCAGAACCATGTTTCTGTGAATAACTCCTGAACCGTAAGTCCTAGACGCTCGCTCTTGGCTGCATTCGATTCAGCTCGTGGCAGCCAGTCTAAAAAACACTATCTTGGACTTCTCTGCATGTTCCTAAGGCAAATGTTTCTAAAGCTAATTCTTGAACCGTAAGTCCTAGACGCTCGATCTTGGCGGCATTCGTCTCAGCGCCTGGCAATTAGTATAGGAGCACTGTGTTTGACTTCTCTGGATGTTTCCCAGGCGAGTTATTGACAAGTAAATCCTAGACGCTCGATCTTGGTTATTTTCGCTTTCGCGGCTGGCAGTAAAAGAACCATGTTTCTGTGAATAACTCCTGAACCGTAAGTCCTAGACGCTCGCTCTTGGCTGCATTCGATTCAGCTCGTGGCAGCCAGTCTAAAAAACACTATCTTGGACTTCTCTGCATGTTTCCCAGGCGAGCAATTGGCAGCATGTTCAGAACCATGTTTCTGTGAATAACTCCTGAACCGTAAGTCCTAGACGCTCGCTCTTGGCTGCATTCGATTCAGCTCGTGGCAGCCAGTCTAAAAAACACTATCTTGGACTTCTCTGCATGTTTCCCAGGCGAGCAATTGGCAGCATGTTCAGAACCATGTTTCTGTGAATAACTCCTGAACCGTAAGTCCTAGACGCTCGCTCTTGGCTGCATTCGATTCAGCTCGTGGCAGCCAGTCTAAAAAACACTATCTTGGACTTCTCTGCATGTTTCCCAGGCGAGCAATTGGCAGCATGTTCAGAACCATGTTTCTGTGAATAACTCCTGAACCGTAAGTCACAGACGCTCGCTCTTGGCTGCATTCGATTCAGCTCGTGGCAGCCAGTCTAAAAAACACTATCTTGGACTTCTCTGCATGTTCCTAAGGCAAATGTTTCTAAAGCTTTTTCTTGAACCGTAAGTCCTAGACGCTCGATCTTGGCGGCATTCGTCTCAGCGCCTGGCAATTAGTATAGGAGCACTGTGTTTGACTTCTCTGGATGTTTCCCAGGCGAGTTATTGACAAGTAAATCCTAGACGCTCGATCTTGGTTATTTTCGCTTTCGCGGCTGGCAGTAAAAGAACCATGTTTCTGTGAATAACTCCTGAACCGTAAGTCCTAGACGCTCGCTCTTGGCTGCATTCGATTCAGCTCGTGGCAGCCAGTCTAAAAAACACTATCTTGGACTTCTCTGCATGTTTCCCAGGCGAGCAATTGGCAGCATGTTCAGAACCATGTTTCTGTGAATAACTCCTGAACCGTAAGTCCTAGACGCTCGCTCTTGGCTGCATTCGATTCAGCTCGTGGCAGCCAGTCTAAAAAACACTATCTTGGACTTCTCTGCATGTTCCTAAGGCAAATGTTTCTAAAGCTAATTCTTGAACCGTAAGTCCTAGACGCTCGATCTTGGCGGCATTCGTCTCAGCGCCTGGCAATTAGTATAGGAGCACTGTGTTTGACTTCTCTGGATGTTTCCCAGGCGAGTTATTGACAAGTAAATCCTAGACGCTCGATCTTGGTTATTTTCGCTTTCGCGGCTGGCAGTAAAAGAACCATGTTTCTGTGAATAACTCCTGAACCGTAAGTCCTAGACGCTCGCTCTTGGCTGCATTCGATTCAGCTCGTGGCAGCCAGTCTAAAAAACACTATCTTGGACTTCTCTGCATGTTTCCCAGGCGAGCAATTGGCAGCATGTTCAGAACCATGTTTCTGTGAATAACTCCTGAACCGTAAGTCCTAGACGCTCGCTCTTGGCTGCATTCGATTCAGCTCGTGGCAGCCAGTCTAAAAAACACTATCTTGGACTTCTCTGCATGTTTCCCAGGCGAGCAATTGGCAGCATGTTCAGAACCATGTTTCTGTGAATAACTCCTGAACCGTAAGTCCTAGACGCTCGCTCTTGGCTGCATTCGATTCAGCTCGTGGCAGCCAGTCTAAAAAACACTATCTTGGACTTCTCTGCATGTTTCCCAGGCGAGCAATTGGCAGCATGTTCAGAACCATGTTTCTGTGAATAACTCCTGAACCGTAAGTCACAGACGCTCGCTCTTGGCTGCTTTCGATTCAGCTCGTGGCAGCCAGTCTAAAAAACACTATCTTGGACTTCTCTGCATGTTCCTAAGGCAAATGTTTCTAAAGCTAATTCTTGAACCGTAAGTCCTAGACGCTCGATCTTGGCGGCATTCGTCTCAGCGCCTGGCAATTAGTATAGGAGCACTGTGTTTGACTTCTCTGGATGTTTCCCAGGCGAGTTATTGACAAGTAAATCCTAGACGCTCGATCTTGGTTATTTTCGCTTTCGCGGCTGGCAGTAAAAGAACCATGTTTCTGTGAATAACTCCTGAACCGTAAGTCCTAGACGCTCGCTCTTGGCTGCATTCGATTCAGCTCGTGGCAGCCAGTCTAAAAAACACTATCTTGGACTTCTCTGCATGTTTCCCAGGCGAGAAATTGGCAGCATGTTCAGAACCATGTTTCTGTGAATAACTCCTGAACCGTAAGTCCTAGACGCTCGATCTTGGCGGCATTCGTCTCAGCGCCTGGCAATTAGTATAGGAGCACTGTGTTTGACTTCTCTGGATGTTTCCCAGGCGAGTTATTGACAAGTAAATCCTAGACGCTCGATCTTGGTTATTTTCGCTTTCGCGGCTGGCAGTAAAAGAACCATGTTTCTGTGAATAACTCCTGAACCGTAAGTCCTAGACGCTCGCTCTTGGCTGCATTCGATTCAGCTCGTGGCAGCCAGTCTAAAAAACACTATCTTGGACTTCTCTGCATGTTTCCCAGGCGAGAAATTGGCAGCATGTTCAGAACCATGTTTCTGTGAATAACTCCTGAACCGTAAGTCCTAGACGCTCGCTCTTGGCTGCATTCGATTCAGCTCGTGGCAGCCAGTCTAAAAAACACTATCTTGGACTTCTCTGCATGTTTCCCAGGCGAGAAATTGGCAGCATGTTCAGAACCATGTTTCTGTGAATAACTCCTGAACCGTAAGTCTTAGACGCTCGCTCTTGGCTGCATTCGATTCAGCTCGTGGCAGCCAGTCTAAAAAACACTATCTTGGACTTCTCTGCATGTTTCCCAGGCGAGCAATTGGCAGCATGTTCAGAACCATGTTTCTGTGAATAACTCCTGAACCGTAAGTCCTAGACGCTCGCTCTTGGCTGCATTCGATTCAGCTCGTGGCAGCCAGTCTAAAAAACACTATCTTGGACTTCTCTGCATGTTCCTAAGGCAAATGTTTCTAAAGCTAATTCTTGAACCGTAAGTCCTAGACGCTCGATCTTGGCGGCATTCGTCTCAGCGCCTGGCAATTAGTATAGGAGCACTGTGTTTGACTTCTCTGGATGTTTCCCAGGCGAGTTATTGACAAGTAAATCCTAGACGCTCGATCTTGGTTATTTTCGCTTTCGCGGCTGGCAGTAAAAGAACCATGTTTCTGTGAATAACTCCTGAACCGTAAGTCCTAGACGCTCGCTCTTGGCTGCATTCGATTCAGCTCGTGGCAGCCAGTCTAAAAAACACTATCTTGGACTTCTCTGCATGTTTCCCAGGCGAGCAATTGGCAGCATGTTCAGAACCATGTTTCTGTGAATAACTCCTGAACCGTAAGTCCTAGACGCTCGCTCTTGGCTGCATTCGATTCAGCTCGTGGCAGCCAGTCTAAAAAACACTATCTTGGACTTCTCTGCATGTTCCTAAGGCAAATGTTTCTAAAGCTAATTCTTGAACCGTAAGTCCTAGACGCTCGATCTTGGCGGCATTCGTCTCAGCGCCTGGCAATTAGTATAGGAGCACTGTGTTTGACTTCTCTGGATGTTTCCCAGGCGAGTTATTGACAAGTAAATCCTAGACGCTCGATCTTGGTTATTTTCGCTTTCGCGGCTGGCAGTAAAAGAACCATGTTTCTGTGAATAACTCCTGAACCGTAAGTCCTAGACGCTCGCTCTTGGCTGCATTCGATTCAGCTCGTGGCAGCCAGTCTAAAAAACACTATCTTGGACTTCTCTGCATGTTTCCCAGGCGAGCAATTGGCAGCATGTTCAGAACCATGTTTCTGTGAATAACTCCTGAACCGTAAGTCCTAGACGCTCGCTCTTGGCTGCATTCGATTCAGCTCGTGGCAGCCAGTCTAAAAAACACTATCTTGGACTTCTCTGCATGTTTCCCAGGCGAGAAATTGGCAGCATGTTCAGAACCATGTTTCTGTGAATAACTCCTGAACCGTAAGTCCTAGACGCTCGCTCTTGGCTGCATTCGATTCAGCTCGTGGCAGCCAGTCTAAAAAACACTATCTTGGACTTCTCTGCATGTTTCCCAGGCGAGAAATTGGCAGCATGTTCAGAACCATGTTTCTGTGAATAACTCCTGAACCGTAAGTCCTAGACGCTCGCTCTTGGCTGCATTCGATTCAGCTCGTGGCAGCCAGTCTAAAAAACACTATCTTGGACTTCTCTGCATGTTTCCCAGGCGAGAAATTGGCAGCATGTTCAGAACCATGTTTCTGTGAATAACTCCTGAACCGTATGTCCTAGACGCTCGCTCTTGGCTGCATTCGATTCAGCTCGTGGCAGCCAGTCTAAAAAACACTATCTTGGACTTCTCTGCATGTTTCCCAGGCGAGCAATTGGCAGCATGTTCAGAACCATGTTTCTGTGAATAACTCCTGAACCGTAAGTCCTAGACGCTCGCTCTTGGCTGCATTCGATTCAGCTCGTGGCAGCCAGTCTAAAAAACACTATCTTGGACTTCTCTGCATGTTTCCCAGGCGAGAAATTGGCAGCATGTTCAGAACCATGTTTCTGTGAATAACTCCTGAACCGTAAGTCCTAGACGCTCGATCTTGGCGGCATTCGTCTCAGCGCCTGGCAATTAGTATAGGAGCACTGTGTTTGACTTCTCTGGATGTTTCCCAGGCGAGTTATTGACAAGTAAATCCTAGACGCTCGATCTTGGTTATTTTCGCTTTCGCGGCTGGCAGTAAAAGAACCATGTTTCTGTGAATAACTCCTGAACCGTAAGTCCTAGACGCTCGCTCTTGGCTGCATTCGATTCAGCTCGTGGCAGCCAGTCTAAAAAACACTATCTTGGACTTCTCTGCATGTTTCCCAGGCGAGAAATTGGCAGCATGTTCAGAACCATGTTTCTGTGAATAACTCCTGAACCGTAAGTCCTAGACGCTCGATCTTGGCGGCATTCGTCTCAGCGCCTGGCAATTAGTATAGGAGCACTGTGTTTGACTTCTCTGGATGTTTCCCAGGCGAGTTATTGACAAGTAAATCCTAGACGCTCGATCTTGGTTATTTTCGCTTTCGCGGCTGGCAGTAAAAGAACCATGTTTCTGTGAATAACTCCTGAACCGTAAGTCCTAGACGCTCGCTCTTGGCTGCATTCGATTCAGCTCGTGGCAGCCAGTCTAAAAAACACTATCTTGGACTTCTCTGCATGTTTCCCAGGCGAGCAATTGGCAGCATGTTCAGAACCATGTTTCTGTGAATAACTCCTGAACCGTAAGTCCTAGACGCTCGCTCTTGGCTGCATTCGATTCAGCTCGTGGCAGCCAGTCTAAAAAACACTATCTTGGACTTCTCTGCATGTTTCCCAGGCGAGCAATTGGCAGCATGTTCAGAACCATGTTTCTGTGAATAACTCCTGAACCGTAAGTCCTAGACGCTCGCTCTTGGCTGCATTCGATTCAGCTCGTGGCAGCCAGTCTAAAAAACACTATCTTGGACTTCTCTGCATGTTTCCCAGGCGAGAAATTGGCAGCATGTTCAGAACCATGTTTCTGTGAATAACTCCTGAACCGTAAGTCCTAGACGCTCGCTCTTGGCTGCATTCGATTCAGCTCGTGGCAGCCAGTCTAAAAAACACTATCTTGGACTTCTCTGCATGTTTCCCAGGCGAGAAATTGGCAGCATGTTCAGAACCATGTTTCTGTGAATAACTCCTGAACCGTAAGTCCTAGACGCTCGCTCTTGGCTGCATTCGATTCAGCTCGTGGCAGCCAGTCTAAAAAACACTATCTTGGACTTCTCTGCATGTTTCCCAGGCGAGAAATTGGCAGCATGTTCAGAACCATGTTTCTGTGAATAACTCCTGAACCGTAAGTCCTAGACGCTCGCTCTTGGCTGCATTCGATTCAGCTCGTGGCAGCCAGTCTAAAAAACACTATCTTGGACTTCTCTGCATGTTTCCCAGGCGAGAAATTGGCAGCATGTTCAGAACCATGTTTCTGTGAATAACTCCTGAACCGTAAGTCCTAGACGCTCGCTCTTGGCTGCATTCGATTCAGCTCGTGGCAGCCAGTCTAAAAAACACTATCTTGGACTTCTCTGCATGTTTCCCAGGCGAGAAATTGGCAGCATGTTCAGAACCATGTTTCTGTGAATAACTCCTGAACCGTAAGTCCTAGACGCTCGATCTTGGCGGCATTCGTCTCAGCGCCTGGCAATTAGTATAGGAGCACTGTGTTTGACTTCTCTGGATGTTTCCCAGGCGAGTTATTGACAAGTAAATCCTAGACGCTCGATCTTGGTTATTTTCGCTTTCGCGGCTGGCAGTAAAAGAACCATGTTTCTGTGAATAACTCCTGAACCGTAAGTCCTAGACGCTCGCTCTTGGCTGCATTCGATTCAGCTCGTGGCAGCCAGTCTAAAAAACACTATCTTGGACTTCTCTGCATGTTTCCCAGACGAGAAATTGGCAGCATGTTCAGAACCATGTTTCTGTGAATAACTCCTGAACCGTAAGTCCTAGACGCTCGATCTTGGCGGCATTCGTCTCAGCGCCTGGCAATTAGTATAGGAGCACTGTGTTTGACTTCTCTGGATGTTTCCCAGGCGAGTTATTGACAAGTAAATCCTAGACGCTCGATCTTGGTTATTTTCGCTTTCGCGGCTGGCAGTAAAAGAACCATGTTTCTGTGAATAACTCCTGAACCGTAAGTCCTAGACGCTCGCTCTTGGCTGCATTCGATTCAGCTCGTGGCAGCCAGTCTAAAAAACACTATCTTGGACTTCTCTGCATGTTTCCCAGGCGAGCAATTGGCAGCATGTTCAGAACCATGTTTCTGTGAATAACTCCTGAACCGTAAGTCCTAGACGCTCGCTCTTGGCTGCATTCGATTCAGCTCGTGGCAGCCAGTCTAAAAAACACTATCTTGGACTTCTCTGCATGTTTCCCAGGCGAGAAATTGGCAGCATGTTCAGAACCATGTTTCTGTGAATAACTCCTGAACCGTAAGTCCTAGACGCTCGCTCTTGGCTGCATTCGATTCAGCTCGTGGCAGCCAGTCTAAAAAACACTATCTTGGACTTCTCTGCATGTTTCCCAGGCGAGAAATTGGCAGCATGTTCAGAACCATGTTTCTGTGAATAACTCCTGAACCGTAAGTCCTAGACGCTCGCTCTTGGCTGCATTCGATTCAGCTCGTGGCAGCCAGTCTAAAAAACACTATCTTGGACTTCTCTGCATGTTTCCCAGGCGAGAAATTGGCAGCATGTTCAGAACCATGTTTCTGTGAATAACTCCTGAACCGTAAGTCCTAGACGCTCGCTCTTGGCTGCATTCGATTCAGCTCGTGGCAGCCAGTCTAAAAAACACTATCTTGGACTTCTCTGCATGTTTCCCAGGCGAGAAATTGGCAGCATGTTCAGAACCATGTTTCTGTGAATAACTCCTGAACCGTAAGTCCTAGACGCTCGCTCTTGGCTGCATTCGATTCAGCTCGTGGCAGCCAGTCTAAAAAACACTATCTTGGACTTCTCTGCATGTTTCCCAGGCGAGAAATTGGCAGCATGTTCAGAACCATGTTTCTGTGAATAACTCCTGAACCGTAAGTCCTAGACGCTCGCTCTTGGCTGCATTCGATTCAGCTCGTGGCAGCCAGTCTAAAAAACACTATCTTGGACTTCTCTGCATGTTTCCCAGGCGAGAAATTGGCAGCATGTTCAGAACCATGTTTCTGTGAATAACTCCTGAACCGTAAGTCCTAGACGCTCGCTCTTGGCTGCATTCGATTCAGCTCGTGGCAGCCAGTCTAAAAAACACTATCTTGGACTTCTCTGCATGTTTCCCAGGCGAGAAATTGGCAGCATGTTCAGAACCATGTTTCTGTGAATAACTCCTGAACCGTAAGTCCTAGACGCTCGCTCTTGGCTGCATTCGATTCAGCTCGTGGCAGCCAGTCTAAAAAACACTATCTTGGACTTCTCTGCATGTTTCCCAGGCGAGAAATTGGCAGCATGTTCAGAACCATGTTTCTGTGAATAACTCCTGAACCGTAAGTCCTAGACGCTCGATCTTGGCGGCATTCGTCTCAGCGCCTGGCAATTAGTATAGGAGCACTGTGTTTGACTTCTCTGGATGTTTCCCAGGCGAGTTATTGACAAGTAAATCCTAGACGCTCGATCTTGGTTATTTTCGCTTTCGCGGCTG